>NC_056732.1:1443605416-1443765416 GCF_019279795.1 Protopterus annectens
GAATCACTGCCCTACATTGAAACTTTCCATAAAACTTTGTCATTTGGTAAATTAATCTTAAAGGTATATTATCTCTTAAGTGTCAAACCACTTAATTCCTAAAGAGATATCACATCAAATTACCTGTCACTAAATCCAAATATAGTACATTTCAATGTTTATAACAATGCCAAAATATATAAACATATAGTCCAGTAATAAAAAAATGTTGAAAATTTCATCACAATAAAGCATAACAACAAACAATTTTTAACATAAAATCCATCCAAGCAACTTGAAAAAGTAAATGATAAATATGAATAAATAATCACCATCTAGAACACTTGCTTTAATACAGTGCAGCCTAGGTTAAACCAAAATTCTATAAATTCATAGCTCTAAGCTTAAGAAGCTAGTTATAGTAGATATGCTCTTGTTCAACCCTGGTGACAGTTAAAGTTAAATTCTCAAGACCTGCCAGGGTAGAACGAGAACAATGGATGACATACGATGAAGCTGAAGAGAATATGCACAGGAAGATGTTTTGGAACTTTCTGTAGAATACCTGCAGGAAACGGAGAATAAAGAATGTGCCCTTAGTTTAGAAGAAAATGATCTAAGGGAAGAGTTGCTTAATTTAACAGAGATGGATAGACATACAGTAAACTCTTACTTAACCTGCACCCATGGGGATTGGTAGATGATGAATAAGTGTAGTTTCTGGTTGCTTGAGCTGTTCTGCATTGAACAGAAGAGACTCCACTTGGTGATTTTTGATTGGCTTGTATGCCGGTATAACAACCAATCAAAAATTGCAAAGCAGAGCCAGTTCTTTTAATGTGGAACAGCAGGCAGTTCTGCATGCCGGTTGCTTGGGTGTGCTGGTTGCTTGAGTTACAGTTAATGGAGACTCTACTGTATTAAGATCAATAAAAGAAATAGACTACAGAAAGTCAGTAAGACCCCAAAATGTTAGAAGTCTGATAAAAACAAATGAACACAATAATCAAGACTATTCATAGAAATTAGTGCAATATAAAAGAAGTAAATAGGATATATTACTGTGCAGTAAAATTAATAACAGATAAAGTCTTACCACAAATACACAAGGCAGTAAGGGAAAGGGAGGAAAGAATGCCATCATGGAAGTACTGATTATAGAAAACTAGAAAGCTATTAAGACAAAAGTGTTGCTATTAGAAGAATACAAAAGAGAGAACAGAGCAACAAATGTTCTCAGAAAGATAGACGTGATCAAAGCAATGCACTGTATTAGAACAGACCAGGGATTATTGTATACTATTGCAAGTAATAAACTAAAGATATAAGTACAGGCAAAAAACTTAGAAGATATGCATATAAATATAAAGGAAAGTACAAAATAAACAACTTATTGATAACCTAAAAAGTTTTATAGAGACTTGGGAAACAAGGCGAAACGAACAGAAACACCACCAAAAAAAGAAGAAATAGGCACATTTTGGAGAACTAGCTATGAAGACCCTGTGGAACATAACAAAGATGCTGAATGGATAGAAGAAGTAAAAGAAAGAAGTAGTCTAAATGTACAGAATGTGAGATGGGATACAGTAACAGCCCGAGAAACTGAAAGAACATTAAGAAAAACTCCTAATTGGAAAAACCCAGGCCCAGATGCAGTACCTAACTTCTGGCTAAAAGTATTAACATCTTTAGATAAAGACTTAGCCATGAGTAAGAACTATTTATATGCACACCCCGAACAGATACCAACCTGGTTAACAAGAAAAATGATACTCCTCCATAAGAGTGCAAGATATTCTAAAAATTGTAGATCAATAACCTGCTTTCCAACAATGTATAAACTATAGTCTGAAATTGATCCCAACAGTGTTTATAGTCATTTAGAAGAAACTCAATAATGGCAATAGAAGAAGGATTGGGAAGAGAGATTGGATAAGCAACTTACAAGGAAGCAATGGGGGATATTTGTATGTCTTCCATGCAATAAATTGTAGAAGATTTAGGATCTTTGCTTAGAAGTGTTTACATAGGTATTTTATACCCCATGTAGACTCCAAAAAAGTTTTCCTTGGGTAGATAGCAAATGTTGAAGGTGTGATGGAGAAGAAAGAGGCAATTGGGAGCATATTTTTAGGAATTTAATGGATTGGCAGATTTTAAAAATTCCCTGCAGACTACTCTATCAGAAATACTAGGTGAACAAATTGGTATAACTAAGGAAATTATTTTTGAGCTATTATACAGAATCAAAATTGCCTAGACATAGTAAGGCCATCTTCAGTCTAATTATGTTGGCTGCCAAAAAAGCAGTTACTAGAAAATGGAAATCAAAGTCTAAAACAACTGTACTAGAAGTAGTAAATATAGTAACAGGAATAAAACAACTGTAAATGAGATCTTTAGAAAATGGTAGGAGCAAATTACATAGAAAAGAATGGGAATTGTGGGAACAATATATGCAGAATAATGTTTTGGAGGAGGAATGAGGTTTAAAAGAAGGCAGGATTTAGTGAGCCATGTAATGTTTGACTGAATAGATTATAAGTGATGTATAATGTTTGCAACTAAAATATGTCAATATGGCTTGTTTTCATTCATATAAATGTATGAATGCCTATGTCATAAGTGATAATTTAATAAAGATGTTTCTTGTTTAAAAAAATGGAAATTTTTGGAACAATTCATGCAGAAAAATGGTTTGTAGGAGGAATGAATTTAAGAGAAAGCAATCACTGAATAATTTATATAATGTTGCTTAGATTATATGATATATAATGATATATGTGATGTACAGTGTGAAGAAATTAGACAATGACATCTGTGCTAGCATGTCTGGCTGTAGTTTTTGTACATAATTTCAGATTAACCTGTGTATTATATGCCAGCATGACTAGCTATGATATTTAAAAATAAGTTCTTACATGTTGATTTATAATGTTTGTAAAAAATGTTTTAAAGACTTGAACAGTGTTCCTTTACATTTCTAATACACATATTTGTGAAAAAGATTCTAAATACAGATTGTCTCAGAATCAGCTGATCTGCAGATGATGTCATCTGAATGTTGACAATTGCTATGTGTTACTATCAGAGGTTGAAAGACAGGAAGGGACTTTAGAGAACAGCTGTTGGTTGATTTTCAAAATAAGGTGGACACGGTAACTGCAAGGATGGAGGGGAGTAAGAGTACCAAGATTGACAATGAGGCACAATTGTTGGAAGTTATTAGGCTTCCTGTGGAAAAGGAACTTGTGTTTGAGGATATTCCAGCAGATGTCCTGATAGGGAATAACTGTGATGATGCAGTGTCTTGTGTGCATGCAGTGACAAATAGGCAGGCTTGTAGAAAGGCATATAGGTTTGGTAGCCTGGGGGAGATCCAAACAGATCTCATATTTGAAGCTTGGACTGGTGTGGTGGCTATTTCAGAAAAGGTGCTATCATGTAGCAGTAAGTCTGAAAGTGAGCTACAGCTGCTGGTAGGTACTGATGTTCCCTTGGACATGGTGACTGCAAGGATGGAAGGGAGTGATAGTACCCAGATTTACAGTGAGGTACAGCTGTTGAAAGTTAATAGGCTTCCTGTAGAGGGAGAGCTTGGGAGGGTCACAAATGTAGAGTTGAAACAGGCTCAACTTAAGGACCCTACATTACAAAACTTGAAGGAGATGGCTAAGGAAGCACCTGAGGCTCAAGGTAGAAGGGAGTCTGTATACGGGAACAAAGGTTTGTTGTATAAAGAATGGACTCCTAAGGGAGGGCTAGAAGATGAGGTAGTATGGCAGCTGGTTGAACCTAGTACCTACCATCTGCCACATCTATCTATAGTCCATAATATTCCTTGTGCAGGTGATATTGAGGTAGAAAAGGAAGGTTTGCTGTATAAAGAGTGGACTCCTAAGGGAGGGCTGGAAGGTGAGGTAGTACTGCAATTGATAGAGCCTAGAGCCTACTGTCTGCCACTTCTAGCTATAGTCCCTAATATTCCTTGTGCAAGTCATATTGAGGCAGAGAAGGACATTTAGTTGAATAAAGAGTGGACTCCTAAGGGAGGGCTGGAAGGTGAGGTAGTACAGCAGTTGGTAGAGCCTAGAGCCTACTGTCTGGCACTTCTAGCTACAGTTTCTAATATTCCTTTTGCATATGATATTGATGTAGAAAAGGTGGCAAATGCTTTGCTAGAAATTTTCTAAGGGAGATACTGACTGACCAAGGTGCCAACTTCATGTCAGACCTGCTGACTTGTTTATGGAAGTGTTGTGGGGTGAAACATTTAGAAACCACCCTCTTCTATCCCCAGACTAATAATCTTGTGGAGAGGTTAAACTCTACATTAAAGACTATACTATGGGCATTTGCAAACCAATTTAACAGGGCAAAGTTAACCACTGAACCCAGTAAGTGTCAGGTGGGTATGGCAGAGGTTACTTACTTAGGACACAGAGTGGGGAGTGGTAAGATTAGGTCAGAACCTGTCAAAGTGGAAGCTATTCACTTTCAGTTCCTGTTACTAAAAAGCAAGTGAGAGCATTTCTAGGGACAGCGGGGTACTGTGGAAAATTTGTGCCCAGTTGTGGTGCAGTAGCTGCACCCCTTAGTGACCCAACTAGGAAAAATAAACTGGATAACGTAGTGTGGACCACAGATTGTGAACAGGAATTCCAAAAACATAAAGAGATTTTGGGAGGACCCCTGTGTTAGCTAGCTAGCCCAGATTATAGTAAAGAATTTGTTGTGCAAGTTGTTGTTGCTCTGTCTTTCGGTGTTTCCCGATTAGGGGTCACCACAGCAGAACTCCGGTCCGCTAATGATTGGCAGTAGATTTTTACATGCCGAGTTGCCAGCCCTGATGCACAACCTTCAACGAAGGTATGCCCATTCATGCATGTCTCCACACAGAAGACGCTTTAGCTGAGAATCGAACAGGACAATGTCTTGCTGTGAGGCGACAATGCTACCGCAGCACCACCACCGCAGTTTTGTTGTGCAAGTAGATGCTTCAAATTATGGAGTGGGGAATGTACATATCCACATTTCTTCTTCTTCAGAAGAAGCACACCCAGTGGTATGTCTTAGCCATAGTCTTCAACCTAGGGAAGAATGTTATGCAGCTGTGGAGAAAGAATGTCTAGCTATAGTATGAACATTGCAGAAGATGTAGCTCTATCTTTATGGAAGACAATTCACTATACTCACAGATCATAAACCTTTAACATGGCTAACTAGAGTTAGCAAGCAAAATGCCAAGTTACTAAGGTGGAGTCTAGGGTTGCAAGCATATGACATGACAATACAACACTATAGTGGGGTTAATAATACCAATGCAGATGGGTTGTCCAGGAGATGGCTGGGGTGATATTCCCAGACAAACCTATTTTTCTCAAGTGTTGTTTTTCAAGGGCCACTCGAAACCTGTGCTTGAGTCATAGGGGTAGAAATGTAAAGAAACTAGACACTGTCATCTGTGCTAGCATGTTTGGCTGAAGTTTTCGTACATAATTTCATATTAACCTATGATTTTATGCCAGCATGACTAGTTATGATATTGTAAATAAGTTCTTACATGTTGATTTATAAACTGTTTGTACAGAATGTTTTAAAGACTTGAACAGTGTTCCTTTACATTTCTAACTGCACATATTTGTGAAGAAGATTCTAAATACAGATTGTCTCATAATCAGCTGATCTGCAGATGATGTCATCTGAATGTTGACAATTGCTATGTGTTACTATCAGGCTGAAATACAGGAAGAGACTTTACAAAACAGCTGTTGGTTGATTTTCAAAATATGAAATAAAAATTAGTACTGGAACAGTTGTGACAGGCTAGTCTATGAAAGAGCCTGCTGAAGACAGTTGAAGTCAGTTAACAGTCAGTTGTTCACAGTTGTACTGTGCAGTGGATACTCAAAAGGACTCATCAAGAACTGTAAGCCTGCTTTTGCTCTGTTGTAATATTAATTTATTTTAGATCAGGGACAGTGTTCTTTAGTCAGATAAGAAAATTATAACTAATCAGAGTTTTCCTAAATGTTGGATTTCTATCATACATTATTGATTTCATTTTCCTGGTGATTGATTTCTGTTTGTTTATTGGAAATTACTGTTTTATATTTTAAATAATTTTGCTCAGTATTAAATGTTGTTATTAACTTACACCATGGCTGGTCATTCAGTGTTTTCTTTAGTGATTGAGAGTGGTTATACCTGCTTTGATAATTCCCAGGTCTCTCCTAAAGCCTAGCTGCTTTAGACCATTTGCTATCATTTGATTTAATATCTAATTTTCATAACTGGACACCCCTTTAAAACAGCATGTTGGCAGCAAGTTACCATATTATTTTGGGGAAGGGACACAGCTGCAAATCTGTGTCAGGCTTTCCCAGAAGTGTTTGGATGTGTGAGGTTTATTTTATTTACGTGTGAGTGTATCAGAGGTCTTAAACTGGGACACATTGCTCTGAAGTGTGTAATAAGGAGTTACATTAGGGGTGGACAGAAGTATACAGTCCAGTGCCAGGTTATAGAGCATGTTCCTGTTGTGCTCTTAGGGGAAATTGTGAAATATTACCCCTGTTTAAGTGACTGTTGCACACTGGAGTCAGTAGTGAGGACTGAAGCTCCTTAGTTACTGACTCAGGATAGTAAGGGATGTCACATTATTGTTGGTAGGCTGGTGGGTTATTGTCCGGACGTCACATACAGCACTTGTAAATGTAAGCCTGTTAATTTGGTTTGATTGCTGTTATATAAATGTAAGTCTGCCTATGTCACAAGTGATAATTCAATACAGGTGTTTAAAAATCATGACAATGAAATGAAAGGGTAATAAAAGAAAATCATATGGAACAGAGAATCATTTATTGTTAAAGAAAGTCATAATGGGGAATTGTAAAAAGGGGAATAATATAAGTATGGCATGGATAGACTACAAAAAAGCATTTGATAGCATTCCACATGCATGGATATAAGGAGTGCTTACAGTTGTATAAGATACACCCTACATTAATCAATTAAATTACAGTGACCAGGAAACAGTGTCAAACCACTTTGCAGCTAAGCCATGATAAAGGACAAATTTTATCCCAGGAATAAAAATTTAAAGGGTGATATTCGAGAGTGACTCTTTGACACCGCTGCTTGTTTGTCTTCCCTTAACCCATTAAGCTGTCTACTAAACAGATTAGGTCATGGTTTCCAGAAAACAACAAAGCATAATACTTTTCATCTTCTTTTTGTGGATGATTTAAAACTGATAGTTCATCAGATGAGAACTGAGAGCACAACTGCAAGTGATGAAAACTTTCTCAGATGATATAAGAATGCCATTAATCAGGAAAGCTGCAGTACCAAGAAAATATCAGTCTGGGACATGAATGTGATATAAAAGAACTTGAGCAAGAGGGAGTGTATAAATATTTGGGAACTGGTGAAGGATCAATGCTAAACATAAGCAAATGCAAACAGAACTTAGTAAGGATTATTTTAGAAGACTAAAATTAATACTGAGAACAGCCCTGACACCTAGAAACAAAGTCCAAGCTATAAACCAATTTGCTCTTTCTGTTATAATTTACAGTTTGGGGGTGATTGACTGGCCCCAAAAGATACTGGATCAGGTGGTGAGGAAAACAAGAAAAATGCTTCATGCTTATCAAATGATTTATAAAAAACAGTGTATACCAAGATTATATATTCCCTGTTCTGAAGAAGATATGTGCCTCCTTGAAATGAATTACATGTATAGATCTGCAATCGTAGGACTGCATACATATCTGCTAACCTTACAAGATCCAAACATAGTGAAAGTTTTAAAACATGAGGAGAATAAGTCTAAGATGACTTCCCTACTTAGTTTAGCAGAAGGATAATGGTGTCAAGCAAGAATGGAAATCAAACCAGAAGTATATAAAAATCAGGCAAAAACTGAATGTGCCAAAAAACAAAAGAAAGAATGTTAGGTGAAGTATCAAATGAGAAGGCAAGAAATGTGGAAAATGTGTAAATATAGTTGCAAGTACAGAAAGCTCCTGGAGCAACCTCATGTCGATCAGGTCTAACAGGAATGGTTAAGGAGAGGTGAGTTTAAAACAAAACAAAAAAAACCCGAAAAGTTAATATTGGCGGCCCAGGGTAATGAACTATGTACACGGTTTACGAAGTCCATTAAACATGTCAAAAAAACAGACAAATGCAGGTTTTGTAAAATAGAATTGGAAACAGTCACACATCCTGTTGCTAGGTGTGATACACTAATGGCAGAAGACCTGTGTACTGAAAGGTATATTAATGTGGCAATACTGTTGCATTAAGGATTGTGCAAACATTATAATATTGAAGCAGCTGAGAAGCATTGGAAGCACAAGTCACAGAGCATTAAAGAAAATGATGAAATTTATATCACATGCAATCACCCATTATCAACAGTTCAAAAAATAGATATGAGAAAACCACATATGGTAGTCAATGAAAAGCAGACAAAAGTAGAACTGATCACTGAAATTGCTACACCCAGTGATTACTGTGTCCAATGTACAGACAGACACAAAGTCATAAAAGACCAGGATTTGCAGGCAGAAATGCAGGTGATGTGGAAAAAGGATACCCAAATAGTTCCAATAGTAGTAGGAGTAATGGGCCTCATAAAAAATTACAGTTGTTTGCAGAAAAATGTCAATTCTGGGCAAATTGTGAGTGCTGTGATCACTTTTGGCAATCATCAAAGATTGAAAGAATACTAATTTCATGAACTTTAATTGTACTTTGACTTAGGAATGGGATCACTTATTAAGACTCTATACAAGGTATATGACAATCATTTAATATTTAGAGAAATTTTAGACAGTTTGTAGAGAAATTAAAGGTAAGTTAGTCTAACAGAAATAGGAATTGTAATATGAAGTGAGGGAAAACAGGTTTATGGTATATTTAGAGAAAGTCAGGGGAAAGGAATTTGATAGCAGTAAGAAATAAGTGAAGAAGGGAGAGGAAGGAGGTATAAGGAATGAAAAGGTAGTTGTTCACATTTAGGGATATAGTTTGTCCTAGTTTTGAGCAAGAACAGAGACAAATGTTTGCTAGGAAGTCTTTCAGAGTGGTTTTGAAAGATGGTAGTGAGGGTATAGACCTGATGGATACAGGTAAAGAGTTCCAGGTCTTAGCAACCTTGTGCAAATATAGACAATGCCCAGCAGATTTCCTAGGTTTGTAGAGGGACAGGAGATGTTCATCATGTTTCACTGTTGCAGTCATTACACTTGGGTTATCCTGCTGGCAGGCTACCCGCAGTCGGCCTGAATTCCAAAGTCCTGGTCCAGTGTCAGTTGGTGTCACCCCCTCCCTGACGTCAGTGCGCCAGGGGTATAAAAGATGCAACCAATGCCATTTTCTTCAGTCTTTCTTGCCGCGCGGTGCTCTAAACAAAAGCAGTTCACAAGTGCCGGTCGGCTGACTCCTGAGATTTTCGAAATTTAATTTCAGATCCGAAGTCCTCTATAAAGCTAAGTACCCCATTGGGGAAACTTTTTTCTTGCTCCAGACCGATGTCAAAAAAAGTTAACAATTGTATTTCTTGTGGGAAGCAAATACCTCATAAGGATTTTCATTCTTACTGTATTCCTTTCCTAGGCCCTGACCACGATGTTGCTAGTTATCGGTTTTGTGCTAGATTTAACCAACGCACTATTAAGCGTTGGTACGATTTTGCTTTTCATTACTTTGGCCGAAGGTTTAACTACATAATGCTGTTGGAACAGCCGACAACTGGAGTTCATAAAAAGCGCAAGGAAAAAGAAAAGGACAGGCATCCGTGGTCCAAAACTGACGACGAAGCCTCTTCTAGGCCAGTCGCAAGTTTGCCGGTTCTCAGTGAGGTGCTTTCGCAGCCCCTGACACCCGCTACCTCAGAGCCAGAGGCCGCCTCCGACTCCCACGTGGAGACAACTAGGCCTCTGGATACTCAAGCTGTTGGGCCTTTGGAAACTAATCCCTCAGATGGGTCTGGAGCCGCTGAGCAGGCATCGGCTTCTGAGGGTGTTTTCAGACCTACACAGCTTTATATCAAGCCAACATCAGCATCAAAGACTAAAGCAGTTTTAAAGACAAGGAAACAAGTACAGCATTCTCCAGGACAGACTTCCATGCCTAAGAAATGGATGCTCAAAATGGCCGAAGACCTAATTACTTTGATCAGGGGTTCCCATCCCCCTCCTGATAAAAGGCCTAGGCAAGACACTGAATATGATTCCTCTGATCAGGTTTCCATTTCCTCTGACTCCTCTTCAGAACAGGGATACTCTCTTCCTCCCTATGAGGATTCTGATGCTGAAGAATCTATTCCTTCAGCTTCTCCTCCTGAGGATTACTCATTTGGGGAAACCTTGCATACCATGAGGGAGCATTTCCACTGGGAGAGCCAAGATTATTCAGATTCTAAGAAAAGGCTCAAGAGACTTTCTTTTACTACCTCAGCACAGACCTCTTGCTATTCCCCCTGTTCTAGACATTGTAGATGATGTATTTTCAGAGTCCGGCCTGTCTCCCGACTCTTTACCTCCTACACCTGTTAAGTCAGATAGATACTACAGGGTTCCAGATTCTCATAAATTTCTATATAAAAACCCTGCTGCTGACATAGAAACTATATCTCAGGGTCCCAAAGGGGTCAAGGCTGCTACCGCAAAAAACCCTGTCCCCTCAGATAGAGATTCTAGGGCACTGGACAGATGGAGGAAAAAAGTTTACACTTCTGCTACCTTGGCTGTAAGGGCTTTAAATTGTCAATTTCATATGCTTAAATATCAGCAATATTTAATGTCTCTGTTAAAACAGAAAATGTTGACAAATTCTGAATGTGCTGAGAACAAGGAATTGCAGGATTTATTGCATGCAGCTGAACAAGTGGGAAAACATACTTTGCAATGTGGTTATGATTCACTGGAGGCCTCTTGCAGGGCCGCTGTAACAGGCTCTGTCATTAGAAGGCATGCTTGGTTAAAGGAACAGACTCTGCCTGATCATGTTAAAACAAAATTATTGGATGCTCCATTACAGTATGATACTTTGTTTGGTGTTAAGGCAGAAGAGGTGTTGAAGAAAATGGAGGATAAAGCTAAATCTATGCAGACAGTGAAGGATTTCTTACAGGTGCAGCCACCCAGATTTAGCAGGAACTGGCCTTCTCAGAATTGGTCCTTTCCCGTGTCAGACAGGCCACAAAGAGGCAGATACAGATGCCCTAGAGGCAGACAACAGCCCTAGGGCTCATACAGGCCCAAACAGTGGGGTGCTTCTACCTCCAAAAGCAGTGAAGACAAATCACAGCCATATAGGAAACAGTCCCAATGACTTCCCTCTGCCAATGCCAAGCATTTATCTTTTGGCAGCACCCTTAGGGGGAAAGCTAGCACTTTTTTCACAAAATTGGCATATTATTACCCAGGACAAATGGGTCTTAAATATAGTCTTTCAGGGCTACAGGTTCCACTTTCACACCCTTCCAAAGGCAAAAAGGTATGCCAAACCTGCCACACAATCAATGGGCAGAGGCACAAAACCAAGTTTCATCTCTCATGGACATGAAGGCTATTCAGCCAGTGCCATAACAAGAGCAGGGAAAAGGATTTTACTCAAGACTTTTCTTAGTAACAAGAAAGGACAAAGCATGGAGACCGATTCTGGACCTGTCTATTCTAAATACTTTTCTGGACGTTCCGAAATTCAAAATGTGGACTCTGCAGCAGCTTCTGCCCATGCTGGGCAAAAAGGCTTGGCTTGTAACTTTGGACCTCAAAGAGGCATACCTGCATGTCCCAATCAGACAATCTTGCAGAAGATACCTCAGATTCATAACTGGCTCAATGCACTACCAATTTTCTGCACTGCCCTTTGACTTATCTACTGCGCCCAGGGTCTTCACGAAATGCCTGGCATCAGTAACTGCATTTTGCAGACAAAGAGGAATTCAAATATATCCCTACTTGGATGACTGCCTTATTCAAGCAGAGACCAAAGACATTCTACTAAAGCATCTGGCATTTGTAAAAAGATTACTAATTTGCCTAGGGTACAAAGTAAATGAAAAGAAATCAAAACTAGTACCCTCTCAAGAGATAATATTCCTGGGTGCAAGCTTAAATACAGC
This sequence comes from Protopterus annectens, assembly GCF_019279795.1. Lineage (NCBI taxonomy): Eukaryota > Metazoa > Chordata > Ceratodontiformes > Protopteridae > Protopterus > Protopterus annectens. Next base: position 1,443,617,541 of record NC_056732.1, read on the forward strand.
TGCCCAGATGGCTTATCTCACGCCAGACAAACAAAGGCAACTGACTTCTTACTTCGAAATCATGGCAACAAAGACCCAGTTATCTGCAAGAAAAATTCTGCAGGCTCTGGGCTACATGGCCTCCTGCATTCTGCTAATTCCATATGCAAGACCGCATATGAGGAAACTTCAATGGTACCTAAAAGTGTTTGGACTCAACATTGCCACAGCCTGGAATCATTAATTTCACTCATTCCCTGCCTGCAACAGGAGTTTTGATGGTGGGCACAGGCCTGTCACCATAACAAGGGACAGCCATTCACTTTAACCACAGCCAGGCAAACACTAACAGATGCATCAGATTATGCCTGGGGGGCCCACATGGCAGGAAAATGTATTCAGGGCTCATGGCCCCCAAGCCAAAGGCATCTACACATCAATCAAAAAGAGATGCTAGCTGTACAAAATGCCCTGACAGCCTTCAAGGACCTACTTCATCCAGGACAGCTGCTGATAAAGACGGACAACACCACCATCATGTGGTACATAAACAAGCAGGGGGGCACACATTCCTACCCCCTCTGCAGACAAGCCATGATTTTGTGGAATACAGCATTGACTTACCAAGTACACCTGCAAGCACAATTCCTGCCAGGAAAAACAAATGCTCTGGCAGATGAACTAAGCAGAAACCTCATGGACCCTCATGAGTGGAAACTAGATCCACAAATCTTCAGCATGATAACAAGGAAATGGGGATGTCCAGACATAGATCTTTTTGCCTCCCCTCACAACTGCCAACTTCAGAGATTCTGCACAAGGACTTATCACAAACAAGCATGGAAAGTGGATGCTCTGTCATTCAGCTGGAACAACCTTACAGTATATGCCTTTCCTCCACTGCCTCTCCTCCCCAAGGTACTCCTAAAGGTCAGGCAAGAGAAGCCATAAATGATACTGATTGCCCCGGATTGGCCATGCCAACACTGGTACCCAATCCTAAGGAGCTTGTCCCAAGGCCCAGCCTGGACATTGCCTCAAATTCCTCATTCACTGACCCAACAAAACAATCAAATCCTGCACAACCAACTCAGAACTCTAAATCTAGCTGCATGGCGGATACTGTAACCAATCAGAATACACCTCTCTCTAAAGCGGTTATGGATGTTATTTTGGAGGCCAGGAGGCCCAGCACCAGAAAATCTTATGCAGAAAAATGGAAGAGATTCTGTGCTTGGAACCAGGCACAAGGAATTGATACGCTTGTTCCAAATATCCCTCAGATTTTACAATATCTAACTGAGATGCTGGACAAAGGCCTATCCTTCTCATCAATTAAGATCCATGCCTCTGCCATTTCAACTCATTACAATACAGACCCACCTATGTTTTCATATCCATTGCTTAGGCAGTTCCTCAGGGGGGCCAAAAACATAAGACCTCCAAGGAGAGCACCAATACCTTTATGGGACCTCAATTTTGTCTTGGAAAAACCCTACAAAAATCTTGCTATACTATGCTCATCCAATAAGCTTCTAGTTTCCACTATTAAATCAAATAACAAAGCAGGAGACTCACTTTTCACCAACACAGTAGGGAAAATCTGGAACCAGCTTCCTACTGAACTTTCCTCCCTTGCTTCCACTATTCTGTTTAAAAAGCATCTGAAAGAATATCTTACAACTGTGTCCCTGCTCTAACCCAGAATGATATCTCTTTCACCTCCTGCTTTTCTACTCTTCTGTTTTATCTCACCTAACTGTAGTACTTAAAAAAAAAAAAAAAAAAAAAATCTTTAACTTCATGTTTTTGGTTCTCTGTATTTAATCTTAGCTTAAACCTACTAAATTACTCTGTAAACGTTTGTTCTGACGGATCTAGCTAATGTACTATGCAGCTAATGTACTGTAATCCACTTGACTATTACTATATATTGTATTTTTTACTCACTGCAGATGCTTGGAGCTTTTCTCCCCGGGCCTCTACTGAAAATGGACATGTATCCAGTTAGACTAGCCTGGTCAACAAATGTAAAATAAAATAAAATAATAAATAATAAAAACTCACACTGTCTCCTTTTGAGCCAGCCAATACAGCTAAGATAACATTCTTATCAAAGAAAACAGCTCTGCTCCTAGCAATAACTTCAGCAAGAAGAGTCTCAGAATTACAGGCATTAATGGCTGTGGAACCTTTTATTATCTTCCATCCGGACAGGGTTTCTCTAAGGACAAACCCAACATTTATGTCTACGGTAGTGTCCAGTGTGGCTCTTAACCAGACCATTCATTTGCCTACTTTTTACCCAAACCCGCAGAATAAAGGGGAGAGACTTCTGCATTCTTTGGACATACACAGACAGCTACGCTTCTACGTGGACAAAACTAAAGCTTTCAGAAAGACTGAGCAACTTTTAGTGGCATATGCTGCAGGATCACAAGGAAAGGCTATCTCAAAGCAGACTATTTCAAAATGGATAGGACACTGCATTCATTTCTGCTATTCACAACATGGCAAGTCAGTGCCTAAGGGCATTACACCACATTCTACCAGGGCAGCAGCCACCTCAGCAGCCATACTCAGAGGAGTACCAACCAAGGATATTTTGGAGGCTGCAACTTGGACTTCAGTGCACACTTTTACTAAGCACTACCACTTGCTTCTTTACTCTAAATCCAGAGCAGGCTTTGCCACTGCAGTCTTGCAGGGCCTTATAGCCACTCCTAATTCTATTTAGACCCAGCTGCCCAACCTCAGCTTTGGGATTCAATCCAAGTGTAATGACTGCAACAGTGAAACACGATGAACATAGCACAGTTGTGTACCTACCATAAATGTAGATGTTCGAGTGTATTCACTGTTGCAGTCCAGGTTACCCACCCACTATCCCCCTTTTTTTGCTGGGACTTATCTGTACTTCTCTATCCTATACAACCTATGTGGTGCATTTGCTTGTAGATGACGGTATTGTTTATTTTAGTGCATGCTTTTATAAGCAATGTTTTTTAGCCTACCCTTTTGGGGGCATCTGACATCTGGGGCAAGAAAAACTGAAGAAAATGGCATCGGCTGCATCTTTTATACCTTTGGCGCCCTGACGTCAGGGAGGGGGCGACACTAACCGATGCCAGACCAGGACTTTGGAATTCAGGCTGACTGCGGGTAGCCTGCCAGCAGGATAACCCAAGTGTAATGACTGCAACAGTGAATACACTCGAACATCTACATTTATGGTAGGTACTGAACTGTACTTTTTTGGTCACTGGATTGCAATGACCGACTGGGAACATAGTTGTGTAGAATGTTTTTTAGTGCTGGACAGGCATATGGATGCTGGATAATTTTATAGGTGATAAGAAGCTGTGTGTATGTTAATTGATGTGGCAGTTTTAACCAATTGAGGTTTTTCAGTGCTATACAGTGGTGGGTTCTGAAAGGGGTTATGTGCTGCAAATTTATCAGCTTTGTTATAATTTTTTTCTTTTTTTATACTTCCAAATTTGTACTTTGACTTTTTATACTTGCATAATTTTTTTACTGTGGAGTTTTTCTCCCTGGGTCTCCGCTGCAAAAGGGGAACTAGCTCAGAAGGACCAACACGGTCAACAAATGTCAAATAAATAAATAAATTCTTCAAGTTTTAATTTTTGTGAAGCCTGGAGGTTAGTAAGGATGAAAGTGCCATAAAGAGCGGGGAGGAGATAAGTAGTGTCAAGTGTAGTTTTAGTTGTGTTGGTGAGGAAGTTTTTAGCACTGTAAAGCATCCCTAGTTTGTAATTCATTTTTCTTATGCAGTTTTGTATAAGCAAGTCGAAGGTAAGATTATCATCCACTATTACCCCTAATAGTTTGCTGTAAGAAGTGACTTCAGTGATTGTATTATCAAGATAGAGAACTTTTAAAGTTTGTTTTTTCATGACAGAGTGATTTGGGGAAAAAGTAGTAGTTTGGTCTTTTTTGGGTTGAGTATGAGTTGTGAGTTACAAAGCCTTTTTCAATGGCTGTTAAAGTTTCCTGAGTAATTTTTTGGAGGTGTACCCTGTTGTCAGATGTGCAAATCAGAGTTTAATCAACTGTGTATTGTATTAGGGTGGCTTGTTGTGTGAATGTATAGAGGCTGTTGGTGAAAAATGTTAAAGAGGAGGGGACCAAGGATAGAGCCTTATGGTACACCGGTGGTAACTGTGAGGTAATGAGAGTGCATGGAGTGCCATTTTACTGACTGATACCTATTGTATAAGTAGCTTTTGAACCACAAAAGGGTGGACTGAGAGAGACCTAGTGAGGACATTTAAAGTAGAGGTTTGTTGTGGCAAACTGTGTCAAAGGCTTTAGACAAGTCTAGAAATAAGGAAGAGATTAGTTTGTCATTATCTCTAGCATTATTGATAGTATCTATATAGGATAGAAGGGCAGTGCTAGTATTATGGGATGGATGGAAGACATGTTGTGTACAGGATAGGAGTTCTTCCTGCAGGAGATAGTCTAACAATTATTTTTTAATACATTTTTAAAGTACTTTGACAAGGGGAGATAAGATTGCTATAGATCTGAAGTTATTAATGTATCTTGAATTTCCTCCTTTGTGCAGAGGGATAATGTGTGACTTTTTCCAGAAAAAGGGAATGTGGGATTCCTCGACTGACCTATTTATAAGTATTGAGACAGGATAGGCAATGCTTTTGGCTGCTATTTGTAGGTACTGGGTTGGAAGGTCATCAGCTGACGAAAAACACAGTTTAAGTTTGTTTAAGACTAGATGTGGGCACATGTTTGAAGGTAAAAGTGGATGTGGTGATATGTGGCTGTTGAGTAGGGTTGGGATTAGATATTGAGGAATCCTTGGTTAAAGATGGTATACTCTCTATAAAATAAGAGTTGAACTGTATTACACTTTAGAGTGGTGAGTTATCAGGACAGGAGAGGGTCTGGGTTGACTTTTTGGCTAGGATGTAAGATTTCTTTAATGGATGTCCAAAATTTTTTAGAGTTGTGTTTGGTATTATACTGAAACTTATTACAGTATATTTTTGTCTTCATTTATTTGCTTGTTAGTATGATTGAGAAGCATTCAGAAGTTTGCAAAATAGTGAGGTGTTTTAAGTTTTTTCCATTCTTCCCATGCTTTTTCTATATCCTGCATTAGCATTCTACTCTTTTTGCATAGCCGAATTACATTATTTGTATTCAGTCTCTTCCTTCTATGAGGTGCAAGGCTATTTAGGATAATTAGAAAAGTTGTACTGAATTCAATTACAGCATCGTCTAAGGGGAGGAATTTTAGGACGTTCCCGTTAATAGATGATAGTGTGGTAATGAACATTTCTGGGTTAAACTTAGAAAGGTTGCATGTTGTTTTAGAAATATGCTGTTTAACTGCATGTGTGAGATGTCTGGTCATATAAATTGGGAGATGATAACTGAGAAAGCCTGACAATGCGCCTGTGGTGGAGTATTTGCTAAGGTCTGAAACTAGGATCCAGTCTAAGAGAATTTAATGTCTTGCTATAATATGTGGGGTTATTAATTAGTTGTGTAAAACCATATAAGTTCATGCTAGATGTAGGGGAGATAGAATTTATGTCCAACCAACTGACATTCACATTACCTAATAATATTTTTATTGTGGAAATGTTATGGATATCCAGTGTAGGATATCATCCAGTATAGGTGTATTTCCACCAGGAAGAATAATACATATTTGTTTATAATTGTTTATTTTGAGGAAAGCAATAAGAAGCTCTGCTGAACTAAATTTTGCTGTTGGTTTGCTGTACAGGGAAATGTGGTGGGTATTTAAGCAATAACCGATGACGTGGTGTGGTATATTGAAGATTTACCCACGGCTGGCGTGGTTTAATCACGAGGGCGAAGCCTGAGTGATTAAATACAGCCAACTGTGGGTAAATTTCAGTATACCACAACCACAGAGTCGGTTATTGCTATCATGCAATGACATTATTTAAGAAAAAAAAATACTTACTTTTCTTAAATAATGTCTTTGTATAATGGCACATTACTGTTCTTCCACCGGTGGTGGTATACTGCTTCCTTGCGTTGATGTACTGTGCGTGCATATGGGACTTGCGTTCCTACGCATACCCAGTACATCAGTGCTTTGAAATGGAAGCAACAGAGAAAAGAAAGCCTCCACTGCTCCGTTTTTTTTTTTCTTTATTAAAAAAAAAGAAGGTTTGGACACTTTATACCAATGGAAAAAAGTCCAGACGACTGGACCTTTTTCTGTTGGTATATTGTGGGATTTACAATGGGCATGCTGGCCAATCAGCATGCACATTTTGGAATATTAATGGGGGGTAACTGTATAATAAGAAATACTAAAGGAATACCACCACCTTTCCTCTTTACATGGTCATTACTGATGATACTATAGCCAGGAAGTATAACTTCGGAGCTGTTTATGCTGGGTTTAAGCCAAGTTTCAGTTATAGCAAGAACATCAAACTTATGTTGGGTAATCCAGGCATGCAATTCAGGAGTTTTATTTCTTATAATTGTAACATTTATTGCAGGAAAAATTAGATCACCAGGTTTTGGGATTGGCTGTTGTTGTGTTACAGAAGTGTGTGTGAGAGAATTATCTTTGTATTCATTGTGATAGATGGGGTCAGTATTAGGGTGTGCATCTCCTCCTAGAAGAATATATACATACTTGCTTTTTAGAGAGGATTCTTGCACTTAATTTTGTTTTGCTTTCAGTTGAACTGCAGTTAATCAGTCTATATTTGGAATAAAGGTGCAAGGCAATATTAAATAGGTTTGGTGCAATGTATGGAGAGTGTAAAGAGGAAGTACGGATAGGTGGTTGGGACAGGGTTGGAGAGATGTTGAGGGATATTATTGAGTCATGGCAGGATGAAAGATGGCATAGTACGAGGAGAAAATAGAGGATAAGCTGAATAGTGGCATAATTAAGTACAGGTGTCTGTCTTTTATAGATGTCAGGTAGTGGGGAAATAGCAATGAAGAAGGAAACAAGAAATTGCAGGACAGTAGAAGATTCAGTGATGGTGGATTTTCAAAGCTGGAAGAGAATAGGTAAGGAGAGAAATATTTTCTGTAAAAGAAGAGAGATTGTCTTGGTAACTTCTCTAGAATGGAAGGAATAGAGGAGTATTAAAGGCTAGAGTATATGATGAAGTCAAAATAAGAAGGAATGAGGGTTTATTTCCAAGGCTTTGCATATGAGACTAATTAGTCTTAGGGTTTATTGTTACCTGGGTCCATAAATGGCCTGGTCTCGCATAGAGGGATGACTGCTATAGTTTTCATGTCATGAAGCCTGTCTAATGGCTGTGGTTAAATAGTGACTCTAGTGGTGTTGATAGGTCATGTTTTATGCTATTAGGAAGCATCCTGGGATATTATTGTGGCCTATCAATGAGGTATCCTTGGCCATGGAAAGTGCATCCAGAACCTCACTGCAAGTGATAGCTGGTGGGAAGGTTATGTTCGATGCCACTTTCTGAGGGTTGACTGAGGGGAAGAGAAGGTAAAATTGGAACCAGATTTGTCAGTCAGTAGATTTGCTATATTTTCTAGCTCATTTTTAGGTGGCCCATTTACAAATAGTTTTGCACACTGTTCACTACTGCCCTTGTGGTTGCAGACATAGCTAAAGAAAGCCTTATGTTTGTCCTTGGCCCAGGAGGCTATTTTCTTACCTCAATTTTGGGTTTGGTAGACTTGATGTGCCCTCTACATTGTTTGTTTAACTTGATGAGAGATTTTTGTTTATCCTACCGGGCATTAGGTTGAATGATTAGTGTTCCCAATAAGTTTAAGTATGTGTTATGGGTTTCCTGGGTCATGGGGGCTGTAGCTTCACAGGATATAGTATAGGACGTTGACTACTGTAATCCTGATGTGAAGAAGCTAAAGTGTGTCATCCTGTTTGGCCAGCCTTGAGGTATATTTGCTTTTGATGTAAATCAAGACACCTTCATCTCTAGTTCCTGCCTGAGCAGTAGCTAGATTAAATATGTGGAAAGCACCATTACCTTGCATTGCTGGGTTGCTCTCTATGGCTTTAAATCATGTCTCAGTAACTGCCAAATGTCTGCATCCTTTAGGGTGAGGAGAGCTTGAAGTGAGTGGAGTGTCTTGTTTAGACTTCTCGTACTGGGCAGTAACAACTTTAGATTTTCTAGTTTTGGTTTTGTTATATTGGAAGGTTTGTCAGTTTGGCATTGCCTAAAAAAGGCACAGAGGGGAGGACAATGTTTTAGCCAATATTCAAAAGGCTAGAGGAGACAAGTGCAGACCATCTCTGGTAAAGCAGTGTGGTCTGTTAACCATATCTTCCCATGTTGACAAATATTGTACCCCCTTGGACTGACACCAAAAAACAAACTAATTATTAAAGTCAATCATCTTGTGTTCATACTGTGGCATCATCCTTGGAGAAGGTAGAATTCTGATCAATACTAGGTTCATATTGGCCTGAAACACATAATCCAAAAGTTCCATCATGACTCTCTTCAGAGAGGTTTTTCCTCAGGTCATTTACACTCACACGGACTATGACTGAGTCATACTGGTACTTGCTATCCAATGACCTGAGTACCTGTATGATCTGGATTATCCTGGCCCCTGATAGAAACTGACTGTGAGTTTCTCCTTACTCAGCCTGATGAGTGGGATATCTGTGTGTCTCACAACGGAGTCTACTATGACCAAAATATTGGGTTGCATGGTGGCTTGCCTTATAGGTTTAGAAGTAGAGGTTCTATGAGATGTGGCTGTATGTGTTGTAGTAGGTGTTGTTTTGTTGAAGTGCTTTTGGGACTGCTGAGGATATTTATTGTAGATGCAATGTCTGGGAGGAATTTGGGATTTTGGAAGATTACATTTAAGAGTTTCAGAATAATTAGGTGTATGTGTCTTATCCTTACTGTGTGTGATGAATCTATTGTGTGCATTACTGACAAATTGATGGAACTTTGCCTCCAGTGATGTTGTATACTTACATCTCTCACATTCCTTATCAGTTTGTTTAAGAATTAGTTGGTTGACAGAAAACATGAGGTAATTCCTACATCACCTTAGGATGCTCATATCCTCCAAGCTAGCTGCACAGATAGCAGGAAAGTTCATATTTATGCTTACAGGCCCTTTTTACTTGATCAAAAAGTTGCTGAGGGAATATAATATCAACACAGGCATATCTAATGAAAATCTAAGTGGCAGTGCTTGTCACTTCACAAGCTAGTTTCTTTTTGTGCAGCCTGCACAGGACACTACTAAAACTCGATGTATGATGAGCAGCATTGTGCAAATAGGCAAACTTTATACAGGCACAGAAAACTGACTAAACACACAAAATAGCCTGGGGGCCAATCAGAGGGTCACACATGATTTTTTTTCTCTGTGATTCTCAGCTCATTACACACCAGGCTGCCCCCACTGCCTCTAGAGCACGGTCCTGAGTATCCTTAATGTAAAACCAGAAAGACAAATACGGGGATTCAATAAAGCCTACATGGTTGTTTTTTGCAGAAGAAAGTTTTAGATTCAGTAAGTGCCATGTGGAGGCACATACTCCCTTTCAAGCCAGGCAAACACCAAGGTATGCTAATTACAGCATAAGCAGCTGAATTACATGCTAATCAAGCAATCCAACATGGCGGAGATATTCAATAAGCTATAAAGCATTCATATAGACTTTGTGCTGGTTTTTCCTGTATATTCCAAAATATTTGGAATACAGCCATGGAAAGGCGTCTACACAGAGAGAACTATGTCAACTGCTGCATTTACAAGGTAAGTCTTGAACCTGGAGTATGTTGTGTAATAATAGGAATAAGTGTCATATCCTTGTATCATGCTAATACAGCAACATATCCTTGTTTGTGCCATAACAGTAACTCACCTTTGCTCTATCCCACAAAAGAAGAGTTTATCCTTGTTTGTGCCACAACAATGACTCACCTATGCCACCCCTCTCAAAAGAACAGAAAAATGATAGGATTTGCTAAGAAACCCTCTTTGAAATGCTAAAAGTTCTATCAAAGGAACTGTCCCTGAAATATTTGTACATATTTATCACACAGCATTCAATTTTCATGTATTGGCAGTCATGTATACCTCTGAAATGGCTTGGCAAACATGCCCATGCCATCAGTACACTTCTAACTAATGCATGCAGATAAAAGTGTAAAAGCCTATGCTTCAGATACTTCTTAAATACACTCCAGCATATGCAGTATGTAGCTGACCAAATGGAAACATACCCTTTGAAATGTAGTACTTCTCTGTACAGATATATCCTAAAGAAATAGCTTAATGTGCAGTCTTTCCAACATAAACAAGTGTTCCCACAATCACTTTGGCTAGCTACATGGTTGCCTTTCTATAGTGTAGATTCAGGGCTGTCAGCATAGTGAAGATGCAAATGAGGTGTTAACTCATTAAAATTGCTGAATCCCACAAAATTGGATCTGTGTAGGGATGTAACCATAGTGTAGCCACTCCTTCAAGGTTTGGTTTTAATGGCTTGCAACTGTGACTGATTAGTGTTTGAGAGAAGGAAAACACAACTGCACTGCAGGCTGCTTTACTTCCAGTGGGTGTGTCAGGTCACATCCATAAAGTGTTAGATGTAAGGTTGAAAATGTGAGTGTCACAGGTTGTGTTCCTTCACATCCAACCTGTCCTTCATTTGTTGGCAACTACATATGATATTATTTCCATTTAATATCCTCACACATTTTAAGGCCAATGGCTTACAAACTGTATGTCTCAGATTACTGCTCAGATAAATGAAGAATGGCCAACAAACAGAGAAATGTAAGGTAGAGCCGTATATTTGCAAGCAATAATCATGACAAGTTGTGTGATCACTAGGTGCACTACATCCACAACTAATGAATACATGTACAATAACATTTGTATGTTGTTTCAGTTGGTTGTGTGTGTATTAATTTAAATTCTTTGCTGCAAAGATGTGTGTGTGTGGCAAAGAGGAATAAGGCATCCATCTTATGTTCTGAAGGTGCACTGGAGTAAGAGTTCAAATCCAGAAGTATGTAGAAATATCTGATGTGTACTAACATTTTCTAGTGTGTATGTCATAAATTGCTTTTCCTCATTTCAACGATTTCTCCCTTTTCCTTTTTTTTTTCTTTCTTTTTTGGGGGGGGCACTCTTTGCACAATGCGGCACTTAGTGCAAAAATGGCAAACTGGTGAAAAATGAATGTCAGGTTTGGCTGTGCTTATCTCATTTGCATGAATTGTTTTAGTGCGCAAACTGGCCAACTGGCCAGACAGGACCTAATAGAAACCAGATGCATTCAGTTAATATTATTGGGCACTGCTAAGTGATGTTGCTCGGTGGTTAACAGCGAGACCTTACGAACATGACATTGCTCGGTGGTTAACGGCAAGACCTTAAGAATGATTAGCAAAATAGAGAATGTCATGTGACTAGTCCTATGGCAGCAGGTGTAAGTGTAGGGCTGTAGTACAAATGGTCCTGGGTTCTAGTACAGGGTGTGCAACTTTTATTTTGCTGTTGTGACATTGCAGTTTATGGCAAAAAACTGCAACATAGTCAAGTGCTTTCTCAACCTACCTGTGGCAACAGGTGTAAGTATAGGACTGCAATATACATGGTTCTGGATTCAAATACAGTATATTTCATACACTTTACTGCTGTTCCACTTCCCATTATAGTGACTTTCACTTATAACACTTGACATGGTGTAGCTGATATTAACTATATGTATGACAGCTGAGGTACTAGCATTGTGTCAATTATGTATTAATTTATCTATGTATTATCATTCAGTAACCTTGAATTTGGTTTTCTTGCTACTGGTACCCTCCACTTACCATCACTCAAATAAGGTACTCAGAGGTGTGCACTGCCGAACACCGTGTGTGCATGATGGTAAGCGGAGTGCAACATATTCAAACAGTATGTATACTCTCAGTAAAAGTGATGACTGGAATTGGTGGGAAAGCATCATTCTCCACTGCTCCAGATCCGTGGCAAACATGGCAGACTTTTGTGGGGAAGGTGTCAGGTTTAGGGCACAGAGATGGGGTGTCCAGGAATCCAAGATTTTTATTGGACTCCTAGTTAAGAACCACAGTGCCAGGCTTTTGCAGGAGAACTATTCTGGCTGCCAGTATAAGTCAGAAGCTTGGGAATAGTTTAGCCCAGGCTGTAACCAGTGCCACCGGTATCTCCCGCACTGGTGAACAATGTAGGCATCACTACAGTGACCTCTGGAGGAGGAAGATGGATACTCTCAACTGTTGAATTGGGGAATTTAGGACTGCAGACATCCCACACCTGTGTAAATATTAACTACAGAGAGTACTTGTAAAACTTAAAAGCTGAATATAGGCAAGAATGGTATTCATAATGGTATTCTGTTCTGTTTTTTTCCACAGCTGTTAGGGACTGTAAGGTCAATGTACATACCGATGGGGCTAGATTATTGAGGATGAGGGAAGCATGTGGTACATATGCAGCAGAATAGTAGTGTTATTCTAGTGTTAAAAGTTAAAGATAGCCTGTTGGTATTTTATAAAGTTGTATCAAATTGAACATGCATATCTCAACTGTAAAAGCAAGTATGAATGAATTAGTCTACAGCATAAACCACAAGTACAATATTAGACTTTAGAATGAGGTTGTGAGTTCAAATACAACACTTCCCAGCTATACAATACTGTTAATTCTTATATTATGTGCAATTTAAAGGTTTAAAGTAAAAGCTGTATACCACTGGCGCACATGCCCTGCTGTAAACTGTAATCTGTATAGCTGAAACACTCATATGTGCAATATATGCACATGTCATGAAGTACTTGCTGCAATCTGTACTATAGTATGCATCTGTTAGGAGCTGGGAGTCTTAAAAGTAAAAGTTAACATAATAGAGTCAATTAATTGTATCAATGCATTGTATGCCACATATGAAGGGGCGACGCACTGCTGCAGTGGTTAATGTTGTTGTCTTACAACAAGAGGTTCTCCTGTTCGATTCTCGGCTGGGGTGCCTTCTTTGTGGAGTTTGCATATTCTCCCTGCATTCATGTGGGTTTCCTCCCACATTCTAAAGACATGCGTCTGGAGCATTTCTCCCTGGGCCTCCACTGAAAATAGGCTCTGTCCTAGTCGGACTTTCCCAGTCAACAAATATTAAATAAATAAAAAAATAAAAAAAACACCTAACCTTATCCTTTTTCTCTCTCTCTCTCCCCAAACGTTATCTTCTCTTTTTTATATTATTTTAATTTTATTTAATTTTATTTTATTTTTTATGTGTCATCAAAATGTGTCCATATCATCCATGTGTACCACATCACTAAATGCTACGCAGCACAGTGGGGTAGGCCTGTCCTCCCTCTACCAGCTTCAGCACTGTTGCCCAGCACATCTGGGAGCCAACCTGGCAGCACCACCTCTGCTGCCCCTGCACTACCTATCCCCTCAGGTAGTTCTGTCCCAGACGTTGATCCAGTTGTATCCTCTGGGAGCAGTGGGGGAGGTGGTGATTTTATCACCCACACTAAATTTCCAGGGATGGTGCTTAAGGCTGTGCACCGTACTGTTGGTGCACACTGACACCAGCTGGAGAGGCTGTTTTTCCTCATTTTATGTAATACCAGGAGGAAGAGATTCAAACATCAGGCACTCCAGTCAGCGGCAGAGTGAGGTGACAGTGATGACAGTCCAGTGGGTGAGAACTTGATTCTCACTGTCATCCTGCTTGATGACCATGGGTTCATGATGTCCCCACCCTCACCTCAAGCATCGTATTCCCCAAACTTTTGTGTCCCTCACCATCCCTGTCTCTTATCCTGTTTGTCTTGATTGTCTGCAATTGCTTTCTCATCTACCCAACTTACCTCACCCAGACATTCCTACATCCCTTCCCAAACATTTATCTTTCTCTCTCTCAAGAAAATGGGCACCTGTCCCACAAAAAAAAAATGCCCCTGACATAGTTCTCCATTCCTCACGTGTCTTCTTGACACACTTGATTCAGTCCAATTAGCTATACAACATGACTGTAGTGTGGTAACCCCTCTCTCTGGAGGCGACAGTTCAAATTCAGTTAATATTTGGCAGATATGTTCACTTTACGCTGCTAAAAAAATGGATAGGTATGGTTCTTTCCTACCTCCCTTCTCCACATTTCTACCCTGCTTTCCCTTTGTTCTTCCCCCTGTTTGCTCAACATTTCACCACTGTCCTGTCTTCCCATTTCTTTTCTTTAATGCGTTATTGTGAAATGGTGCTCCTCACACACCAATGCACAGAAATGGTAAAGTGAAAGTAGTTAGAAGTATTACATACAGCTGTATTCAAACCCATTACCATCTGGCCCCAAAAAGGAATGTATCACTGCATTAACTGATTTAACATGTGCTGCCACAGAGTCATTTAAGTAGCAGGTGTATTCCTGAGACTCAATACTGTCAAACTTTGTTCAGCCCCCTGCTTGCTCCCCATTTCACCACTTTCCTGTCTACCCTATTTTAATACCTTTAATCTAGTCAAAAAATAGAATCATACACAACACACAATATTAGCAGAAAAGGCAATGGATCCTTTCACATTTTGGGCTCCATGTTTGTGAGGAGGTGTGTATCACTCAATAATGGGCAGTTACCCTGTGAGTGGCAGCAAAATGCAGCAACACATCTCATATAAATATTAATGTCATTGCATTATCCCTCAGTAATGAAAAGTATTTTAAAGTATTAGATACATCTGTATTCGAACCCAGTATCATCTGGCCCAAAAAAGGAATGTATCAGTGCATTAACATGTGATGCCACAGAGTCAGTTAAGGTGTATTTCATAGACTCAATACTAACTGTCAGGCTTTAGCAATGCGGCTTGCGTTTGTGCACTGCTTATATACGTATAAACATGTGTATCCCACATGTGTATGAACTTTGCTAATTGTCAAGCAAACCCACTGCACACAACGCTATGGAAATGTTTATATTATGCTCTATTACTGTTGTTTACCACCCATTTCCTGTGTATGACATGAAATAATATTTAGTCCCCCAATGATAGGATCATAGGAAGTTACTAGACTATTAGCCCTGAGGCACTTACCAGCCTAGCCAAGAATTTAACCCATGTTCCGACAAGTCAGGACCCAATGCCTCTGTCCAGCAGGGACATAGGTGGAATCCCAGGGGTATGATGACAGCATGTTATGGAAGCAGCTGTCACACACAAATCATTGGTGCCAAACTCACATACTGAACCATAAAGAATACAATGGCTCATTGTCCCCTTTGACAATGAAGTATCCCTGCTAATTAGGATATACATAGCACCCCTCTAAGCTCAAACACAGTGTTATGAGACTTGGGAACACATGTTGATAGCAATCTGCACTTTCATCACTATGTGTCTATAGTGGTGACACACACAATCTGCATTGAGCATATCATAAATATAGACATCACATCCAAGACCAGGGTGGTCATACCTCTGCTGTACTCTACCCTTATCAAACCACCAACTGAGTACACTGGTCCTTTCTGTCTGTACCTCACCAGACACCTGCAGCAATTGGAGAAAACACAGGGTTGTGTCTGGGAGACTTCAGAGCCTCCAAACATCACATACACGGAAAGACTGAAAGACCTGCCAGTGTACTCAGTATCATGCAGACTGCTGAGAGGTGACATATGCCTGTCCTACTGGAAATGCTGCACATCTGCAAATCAAGTGGGACAAGAATAACTTGGCACAGGGTTCTCAACCTAGACTGTGACATAAACAGAGCTGGGGAGACAGATATATCCCTCAACGACTCACACCCCTCTATAATAGGCTCTTACTGAATGTGAATCAGTGCTCCTCAATGACCCTGTTCAAGCACAACCTTGACTACTAGTTGGGTGATTGTAAAGCCACCTCTGGGCTGGCACCTATGTCCCTCATGGACAGGGCCAGTTGGTGCTGCTCACAAAATCACTCTGCTAACAATGGCCATCCAACAGTCCTCAGTAACGACACTCGTGTTTTTACACAGCTAGGCTTCTAAACACTGTAGGTCCATTATGCTAGTAGCCTGCAATGTACATATGAAGCTATAAGTCTATGCAAGTCTCCCAGCATTTTGTCTCCCACATGGCCTGCTGATGTCATCTACTATAAGTTCACCTGCAGTCTTGTAAAAGTCAGACTTGTGCCATGGAGCTTGCATAACGTACAGTGTTCTATAGTCTGTGCACTTAGGTAGCGATTCTGTTCTCACTGCAGCCAACTGGGTGTGGGAGTGTGTGTGTGTGTGTGTGTGTGTGTGTGTGTGTGTGTGTGTGTTTGTGTGTCTGTGTCTAGCCAGAAGAACAGATGTGTGCACCCTATAGTTACCGCTCCAATCCCATGAAATGACAGTATTTTGATACTTGCACATGCCTACAGATCCATTTCATGCAGGTCTCCCAACTTCTTCTTTCCAACATGCACTGCTGATGTCATCCCCTATAAGTTGACCTGCAGCCATGTAAAAGTCAGACTTGTGCCATGGCTCTTGCATAAAGTACCGAGGTCTGTAGTCTATGTACTTAGGTAGGAACCCTGTTCTCTCTGCAGTCAACAGTGTGTGTGTGTGTGTGTGTGTGTGTGTGTGTGTGTGTGTGTGTGTGTGTGTGTGTGTGTGTGTGTGTGTGTGTGTGGAAGTGTGTGTGTGTGTGTGTGTGTGTGTGTGTGTGTGTGTGTGTGTGTGTGTGTGTGTGTGTGTGTGTGTGTGTCTAGCAGAAAAGTAGAAGTGTGTATCCTGTAGTTACCACTCTTGTATCTTTCGTCTTTTCCCGGTTAGGGGTTGTCACAGTGGAACTCCGGTCCGCTAATGATTGGCAGTAGATTTTTACGTACCAACTTGCCAGGCCTGACGCACAACCTTCAATGAAGGTACGCCCATTCACGCATGTCTCCACAAAGAAGATGCTTTAGCTGAGAATCGAACAGGACAACGTCTTACTGTGAGGCGACAACGCTACTGCAGCAGCACCACCGCAGCCCCTCTAGTTACCACTCTAATCCCATAAATTGACAGTATTTTGATACTTGCACATGCCTAAGGATCCATTTCATGTAGGCCTCCCAACTTCTCTCCAACATGCACTGCTGATGTCATCCCCTATAAGCTGGCCTGCAGCCATGTAAAAGTCAGAGTTGTGCCATGGCTCATGCATAAAGTACTGAGTTTTGTAGTCTGTGTACTTAGGTAGGAGTTCTGTTCTCACTGCAGTCAACTGTGTGTGTGTGTGTGTGTGTGTGTGTGTGTGTGTGTGTGTGTGTGTGTGTGTGTGTGTGTGTGTGTGTGTGTGTGTGTGTGTGTGTGAGCTATTGCTTGACATTACAGAAATAATTTCACACCAGCATGTAGGACACTGTTATAGTCTCCTCAAAAGACACTGCCGATGTCATCAGCTATAAAGTGTTGTCTGAAACATTCCAAGTCAGACTTGAGCTGTGGTGCTTGCATAAAGTACACTGTTCTGTAGTCTATGTACTTAGGTAGGGGTTCTATTCTCACTGCAGTCAACTGTGTGTATGTCTGTATGTGTATGTGAGCTTTTGCTTAACATTACAGAGAGCATTTTACCCCAGCATGTGGGATATTATTATATTTTCCTCAACAGACACTGCTGATGTCATCAGCTATAAAGTGTTGTCTGAGACACTCCAAGTCAGACTTGTACCATGGCCCTTGCATAATGTACTGTGTTCTGTAGTCTATGTACTTAGATAAGTAGGGATTCTATTCTCACTGCAGTCATGTGTGTGTGTGTGTGTGTGTGTGTGTGTGTGTGTGTGTGTGTGTGTGTGTGTGTGTGTGTGTGTGTGTGTCTAGCCAGAAGAGCAGATGTGTGCATCCTACAGTTACCACTACAAACCCATGAATTGACAGTATTTTGATACTTGCACATGCTTACAGATCCATTTCTTGCAGGCCTCCCAACTTCTTCTTTCCAACATGCAGTGCTGATGTCATCCCCTATATGTTGACCTGCAGCCATGTAAAAGTCAGACTTGTGCCGTGGCCCTTGCATAAAGTACTGAGGTCTGTAGTCCATGTACTTAGATAGGTAGGAGGTCTGCTCTCACTCCAGTCAACTGTCTGTGTGTGTGAGCTGTTGCTTGATATTACAGATAGCATTTTACACCAGCACTTGGGACACTGTAATAGTCTCCTCAACAGACACTGCTGATATCATCAGCTATAAAGTGTTGTCTGAGACACTCCAAGTCAGACTTGAGCTGTGGTGCTTGCATAAAGTACCCTGTTTTGTAGTCTATGTACTTAGGTAGGGGTTCTATTCTCACTGCAGTTAACTTTGTGGATGTCTGTATGTGTATGTGAGCTGTTGCTTAACATTACAGAGAGCATTTTACACCAGTATGTGGGACACTGTTATATTCTCCACAACAGACACTGCTGATGTCATCAGCTATAAAGTACTGTCTGAGATACTCCAAGTCAGACTTGTGCCATGGCCCCTGCATAAAGTACTGTGTTCTGTAGTTTATGTACTTAGATAAGTATGGATTCTATTCTCACTGCAGTCAACTGTGTGTGTGTGTGTGTGTGTGTGTGTGTGTGTGTGTGTGTGTGTGTGTGTGTGTGTGTGTGTGTGTGTGTGTGTGTGTGTGTGAGCTATTGCTTGACATTACAGAAATAATTTCACACCAGCATGTGGGACACTGTTATAGTCTCCTCAAAAGACACTGCCGATGTCATCAGCTATAAAGTGTTGTCTGAGACATTCCAAGTCAGACTTGAGCTGTGGTGCTTGCATAAAGTACACTGTTCTGTAGTCTATGTACTTAGGTAGGGGTTCTATTCTCACTGCAGTCAACTGTGTGTATGTCTGTATGTGTATGTGAGCTGTTGCTTAACATTACAGAGAGCATTTTACACCAGTATGTGGGACACTGTTATATTCTCCTCAACAGACACTGCTGATGTCATCAACTATAAAGTACTGTCTGAGATACTCCAAGTCAGACTTGTGCCATGACCCTGCATAAAGTACTGTGTTCTGTAGTTTATGTACTTAGATAAGTAGGGATTCTATTCTCACTGCAGTCAACTGTGTGTTTGTGTGTGTGTGTATGTGTGTGTGTGTGTGTTTGTTTACTTGCTTGATAGTACAAAGAGCATTTTACAGCAGCATGTGGGACATTGCTTTTACCATCTTCTTCTCAACAGACTCTACTGATTTGCGGATGTGCAGTATACACATCAGTTCAGGGTCAGAGATATCCTGCAGTCCAGGCACAAGTCACTTCATCCTTTCCAATACAGACTTCAGGAACAGACCTTTCAGTATATCCATATATATAATGGCATGCTTTGTAGGACCTCTATTTTCTTGGTGTGAAACCCCATGGTCTGTCCAGCTGCTGCAGGCATCTGGTAAGGTTCATGCAAAAGGAAGCATTATACTGTATTAGTGTTCAGATGAGGTTTGAGCACAGTGCTGTTATATCCTCTTTAGATCTGGATACAATGGCCTGACTTGTGATATGCACAACATAGCCTTTCCATACTACTGTCGGCACTTAACTGAATTTTGGATTGGTATCTACGTATATTCCCAATTCTTGCAACACTGAAGACAAAATAACTGTGCTTCAGTTCAACTCGATACTGTGTAACCACCACTTCTGAAACAGGACAGCACCACCATAGCCCTGAAACAAGCAATTCCACTACACGAAAATTGTAGAACCAGCAAAAAATTTATTCCACTCAGTAAAATGTTAAGCGCTTTCACTCACTAAAACTGTGAGCTTCTTCAGAACAATTACTCACTTGTACAAACCGTTTAAATACCTAAATTGGCGCCAACAAATTTAAAATCAGTCGACCATTCTTAAAGAGACACAACAATAGTAGATTAATGAATTTAAAAATAAGTATAAAAATATATTGACATACATAATATAAATAATACACATAAATATTCATATATAATCATCTTCTTCTATCCAAAAGAGGTTTGATTGATATAAAATCATTTAATCCAGGGGGGATGTTAGCATTTGTAAAGAACTGCCACCATATTTCCCTACATGCCAAGACATTCTTAATATCACCCCCCCTAGGGTCAGGGATAATATTTTCCAAAATACCAAAAGTGAATTTATGTTCAATTCCATATTTCTCCACATGCCTATACAATGCATTATTGTTATCCTTAGTCCTAATACTGTATAGGTGGGCATAAATCCTCTTCTTAAAACACCGCTCTGTCTTACCTATATAGTATCCAGGACATTCCGTGCATTTAGCCAAATATATCACATATCTGGTTGCACAATTCCCTTTCACAAACTTGATCTTAGTTCTGTTAATATTATCCAAAACCAATCCCTCACTTTCATTTACAACTTGGCATTGGTTACATTGTCCACATTTTGTAGTGTGTTTAACACTATTCCCTACTCCCCCATTCCTGAAACCACGCTCCAAATATCCTTTGATGTTATTCCCATTTTATACACAAATGTAGGTTTCAAGCCTACAACTTCTTTAATTTCTTCATCTACCACTAGAATATTCCACATATTGGAAATAATTTCCTTAATATTGTTTGTGTAGGGACCATACTCTACTATGCATGCTCTCTTAAAACTTTTCATTGTAGTTTCTTTCTTAGTATTAGGCATATTCCCTTTAACCCTAGCTCCCAACAATGGAACATATTTATTGCCCCTTTCACTCAATACATATTTCCTCACATCTTCCATCATCTCTATTTGATAGTTTCTATCTAAAAATAAACTGGTAATAAAATTTAACTCATCAACAACATCTTCATAACTTGAAGTCATTCTAATAGCTCTTACACATTGCCCCTTAAAAATGTTGTACTTCATTTTTCTCGGATGGTTGCTCGAATATTCTATGTAGGAATTGGTATACATACTCTTTCTATGAATTTTCAACTTAAACTCATTTAACCCATCAAATACAAAAGTATCCAAATAGGGAACCCCTGTAGAACTACTTGTGAGTGTAAACTTTAAATAATTACTGCTAGTATTGATATACTGCATAAACTGACTGAGACGATCACCGTTCCCTTCCCACAAAATATAAATGTCATCTAGAAATCTAGAATAGTATTGAATGTCTTTAAAAAATTCACTGCCAAAAATGACTGAATTCCCCCAATCAAGCATAACCAAGTTGGCATATATGGGGGCACAAGCTGCCCCCATAGCTACCCCATTGGTTTGCCTGAAGAATTCCTATATATATTCATGTATATTCCTACGTATACCAATTCCTACATGGAATATTCCAGCAACCATCTGAGAAAAATGAAGTACAACATTTTTAAGGGGCAATGTGTAAGAGCTATTAGAATGACTTCAAGTTATGAAGATGTTGTTGATGAGTTAAATTTTATTACCAGTTTATTTTTAGATAGAAACTATCAAATAGAGATGATGGAAGATGTGAGGAAATATGTATTGAGTGAAAGGGGCAATAAATATGTTCCATTATTGGGAGCTAGGGTTAAAGGGAATATGCCTAATACTAAGAAAGAAACTACACTGAAAGGTTTTAAGAGAGCATGCATAGTAGAGTATGGTCCCTACACAAACAATATTAAGGAAATTATTTCCAATATGTGGAATATTCTAGTGGTAGATGAAGAAATTAAAGAAGATGTAGGCTTGAAACCCACGTTTGTGTATAAAATGGGAAGAAACATCAAAGGATATTTGGAGCGTGGTTTCAGGAATGGGGGAGTAGAGAATAGTGTTAAACACACTACAAAATGTGGACAATGTAACCAATGCCAATTTGTAAATGAAAGTGAGGGATTGGTTTTGGATAATATTAACAAAACTAAGATCAGGTTTGTGAAAGGGAATTGTGCAACCAGATATGTGATATAGTTGGCTAAATGCACGGAATGTCCTGGATACTATATAGGTAAGACAGAGCTGTGTTTTAAGAAGAGGATTTATGCCCACCTATACAGTATTAGGACTAAGGATAACAATAATGCATTGTACAGGCATGTGGAGAAATATGGAATTGAACATAAATTCACTTTTGGTATTTTGGAAAATATTATCCCTGACCCTAGGGGGGGTGATATTAAGAATGTCTTGGCATGTAGGGAAATATGGTGGCAGTTCTTTACAGATGCTAACATCCCCCCTGGATTAAATGATTTTATATCAATCAAACCTCTTTTGGATAGAAGAAGATGAATATATATGAATATTTATGTGTATTATTTATATTATGTATGTCAATATATTTTTATACTTATTTTTAAATTCATTAATCTACTATTGTTGTGTCTCTTTAAGAATGGTCGACTGATTTTAAATTTGTTGGCGCCATTTTAGGTATGTAAACGGTTTGTACAAGTGAGTAATTGTTCTGAAGAAGCTCACAGTTTTAGTGAGTGAAAGCGCTTAACATTTTACTGAGTGGAATAAATTTTTTGCTGGTTCTACAATTTTCGTGTAGTGGAATTGCTTGTTTCGGGACTGTGGTGGTGCTGTTGTATTTAAGAAGTGGTGGTTACAGAGTATCGAGTTGAACTGAAGAACAGTTATTTTGTCTTCTGTTGTTGGCCTGATGGATTCTGCACTGCCTATTACAAACATGCCTTTGCCCATTAAATCAGATGAGATTAGGAGACTTCAGTCGGAAGTACCCTTATTGAGGGGCGATGTGAGCAAGTTGTTATCCCTATTCAACTCACACGATAGTCGAGTGCATAAAGGCACCAATGAGGGTCGGCAAACTGGTGAAGGGAACTGTTTGAAATTAGCACCAGAAAGGGTTCTGCTCCAACACAGTTCGCAAAACACAAGTAGACAGACTGTGGATGGTGAGTTGGTGTATAATAGGAGCAACTCTATGGTTACATCATCACCGGATATACCGAATGGGCAAATACTTAGAAATTTGGGGGATATTGATTTACCGATGCAGCCACATGGAAATGAACATGGTCTTAATAAGGCTGCATCCAACGATTTTACATTTGACTTTTCGTTCAACAATCATCTTGAAGAAGCTATCCGGACTGGTGCTAAGCCCAAAAGGAAACAAACTATGCAAACTTATGGTAATACACAAGCAGCCGCTAAAGGTACTGTAATTGATGGTATTACATTTGAGAAAAAGAATGCAAATGACTTTAAAACGGGTGGTCAATTAAAAACATTTTTGGAACGTAACTGTGTTTTTGACAGTGTACGGAATGTCAATACGAATGAAAATTATGACCCTCGTAACATAAAAGGAACTTTAAAAGATCTCATTTATTCTATGGGGAAAAAGTTGAATATTATTAATTCTGTCAAACCTGATAATGCATATCTTTCTAAATATATAGATATTCACATTGTTCCGATGGGTTTAAGATTTTTTAAGACACCTATGGGTGTCAATTTATCAGTTAATAACAAAAATGAATTCACTATGTTATTTGACTCGTTTGGAATGCAGTATATGAGTTATTGATTAAATGTAATGATGAGAAATTATGTAAAGTTGAACAGCTAAATGAAATTATTATTAGGGACCTAATGTTTCCTCAATGGGAAAGATTATATGTTAAACAATTTGAATTAGCGGAACAAAAAAACAAAAAGATATACGAAAAGAAGTGAAAAAAAATACAAAGAGACACTGAACAATATAGTAAGGGTACGTCATACACTTGGGGTGAGACGAAACACTTGAGTCCATCCGCACATGCTTTTAGAAGTATAGGAAGGCATTTGGATGAAAGGACAAATAGGCTGGATAGTCAGCCATCATATGGAGATAATGTTAATAATTCAAATTTTTACAGGGACACGAGGGATGGAGAACACAAAGAATGGACAAGGTTGAGGAAATGGAGAAAGAAGGGACACGATTATTAAACATTAGTAGTATATTAAAGGAAGTTAATGATGGAGAATTTGACAAAAACAATAGTGGAATAGAGGTTGATGGACCAGTTTTTCAGTATAACAATTTCAAAATATACAATTATACACAATTTCCTATCAACAAGATTCATTTTGATGTATTATCTAAAGGGATGAAATATATTCCCACAGGGTGTTTTAAGTTGGTTGATGGTTTAAATGAATTTAAATTATTTATTAGGAGACTCAACTTAGGCTTACTATTTAGAAATAGTGAGGCCAATTTAATGAATGAAAATAAATTAAAGAAAAAAAGTAACTTTATTCCGATTATGCACCCTACTGTTCAATTATTTGACAATATAGTTACAAGAGAAATTTATCAATTACAGAATATGAGAAATAAGAAAGCTAAGAATAATCTTACCAAATCTGAATGGTATACACTAAAGGAATTAAGCAACAACAATGATATCAGGGTAATGAAAGCCGATAAGGGGGTGGTATTGTGATATTTGATAGTTTAGAGTATAACATGAGAATGTATGATATTTTACACACTTCAGGAAATTATGAGATAGTATCCCTAAATGAAATTAATATTGCACACAGAAGAATAGATCTGCATATACAGGAGTTTCTTATTGATAGAAGAATAACGGAAGAAATGTATAGATTTATGAAGGTGGAATTTCCCTAACTTGCCACTTTAGTAGGGATACCTAAAACTCATAAGAGTGTAAGCAATCTGCCTTTCAGACCCATTATATCTGGGAGTAGGTCCAAAACTTTCCCATTAGGAGTTGTTGTAGATACTAAATTGAAACATATTTATGGTAAAGTGGAACATATGGTTAAAGATTCTTGGCAGTTTTTGGAAAATTATCCAACTGATAGCTGGAAATCCAATCTTATATACATTTCTATCGATGTGGTAGATTTGTTTTCCAGTATTCCTAAACAAGAAGGGATGGAAGCCTTCCAAAACAGTATTATGAAGTATAGTGATCTTGAATGGGATACTATTTGTCTAGTGTTGGACTTAATGTCCATAGTTTTAGAACACAATTATATCTATTTTGATGGGGAATTTTTCAGGCAAACCAAGGGGGTAGCTATGGGGGCAGCTTGTGCCCCCATATATGCCAACTTGGTTATGCTTGATTGGGAGAATTCAGTCATTTTTGGCAGTGAATTTTTTAAAGACATTCGATACTATTCTAGATTTCTAGATGACATTTATATTTTGTGGGAAGGGGACGGTGATCGTCTCAGTCAGTTTATGCAGTATATCAATACTAGCAGTAATTATTTAAAGTTTACACTCACAAGTAGTTCTACAGGGGTTCCCTATTTGGATACTTTTGTATTTGATGGGTTAAATGAGTTTAAGTCGAAAATTCATAGAAACAGTACGTATAGCAATTCCTACATAGAATATTTGAGCAACCATCCGAAAAAAATGAAGTACAACATTTTTAAGGGGCAATGTGTAAGAGCAATTAGAATGACTTCAAGTTATGAAGATGTTGTTGATGAGTTAAATTTTATTACCAGTTTATTTTTAGATAGAAACTATCAAATAGAGATGATGGAAGATGTGAGGAAATATGTATTGAGTGAAAGGGGCAATAAATATGTTCCA
The DNA here is from genome assembly GCF_019279795.1 of Protopterus annectens. Taxonomy (NCBI): domain Eukaryota; kingdom Metazoa; phylum Chordata; order Ceratodontiformes; family Protopteridae; genus Protopterus; species Protopterus annectens. The sequence continues at coordinate 1,443,643,084 of NC_056732.1, forward strand.
TTATTGGGAGCTAGGGTTAAAGGGAATATGCCTAATACTAAGAAAGAAACTACACTGAAAACTTTTAAGAGAGCATGCGTAGTAGAGTATGGTCCATACACAAACAATATTAAGGAAATTATTTCCAATATGTGGAATATTCTAGTGGTAGATGAAGAAATTAAATAAGCTGTAGGCTTGAAACCCACATTTGTGTATAAAATGGGAAGAAACATCAAAGGATATTTGGAGTGTGGTTTCAGGAATGGGGGAGTAGGGAATAGTGTTAAACACACTACAAAATGTGGACAATGTAACCAATGCCAAGTTGTAAATGAAAGTGAGGGATTGGTTTTGGATAATATTAACAGAACTAAGATCAAGTTTGTGAAAGGGAATTGTGCAACCAGATATGTGATATATTTGGCTAAATGCACGGAATGTCCTGGATACTATATAGGTAAGACAGAGCGGTGTTTTAAGAAGAGGATTTATGCCCACCTATACAGTATTAGGACTAAGGATAACAATAATGCATTGTATAGGCATGTGGAGAAATATGGAATTGAACATAAATTCACTTTTGGTATTTTGGAAAATATTATCCCTGACCCTAGGGGGGGTGATATTAAGAATGTCTTGGCATGTAGGGAAATATGGTGGCAGTTCTTTACAGATGCTAACATCCCCCCTGGATTAAATGATTTTATATCAATCAAACCTCTTTTGGATAGAAGAAGATGAATATATATGAATATTTATGTGTATTATTTATATTATGTATGTCAATATATTTTTATACTTATTTTTAAATTCATTAATCTACTATTGTTGTGTCTCTTTAAGAATGGTCGACTGATTTTAAATTTGTTGGCGCCATTTTAGGTATTTAAACGGTTTGTACAAGTGAGTAATTGTTCTGAAGAAGCTCACAGTTTTAGTGAGTGAAAGCGCTTAATATTTTACTGAGTGGAATAAATTTTTTGCTGGTTCTACAATTTTCGTGTAGTGGAATTGCTTGTTTCGGGTCTGTGGTGGTGCTGTTGTGTTTCAGAAGCGGTGGTTACACAATTCTTGCACCACTGGTTTCAGCATAGAAGGGAGTGTTGCCAGTGGTGCATTTACCAGGAAATTCCACTTTACATAAGGCACAAATCCTGACCCATTCTGTATATATTAGTAGACTGTGTGGCTTTGGCACAAATCATTTGTGTGTGTTAGCCCCTCTTGTACTATAGCCATGTCATTGATGGATGTAATGATCGCAACCAATATGCATGAATCAGCAAACTTGGTAAGCTACAGGTTGTATTTTGTAGGACAGACTATTGAGAAGTAGATTCCAAACAGTACAGGGTCCAGCACAGATCCTTGGGGTACACCATTGGTGACAGCTACAATGGTTGAGGTCAATTCACCAACTTTCACATTATGTGGTCTGTCAGTGAGGACATTGGTTAACCATCTAGTGATGTAAGTGTTAATCCCCAGATGGTAGAGTTTGTCAATGATACCTGAGTAGGGGGATCATGTCCAAACCCTAGGACAGATCAATATAGTCAGTATGCATTGTGTTATCTTCATGCAGGCTTATCACATGGAAACAATGGTCTGACACAACATCACAGATCACTTATAGGGTGATTTAGAACATATGCCTAGCTGACATGGTGTGATACACACTTCAACACTCCCTCCAGATGGATTGTGCTCCCATACAAGGGTGTACATCGACATGCATCCATCTGAGTGGGCTGGGGATAGCACCTGAAGCATGCATGTATAAACACAGCCTGGCTCTCCTAATCTGTGAGGTAGACCAACATGTCATCATGGACCCTCTCTAAATGGACACTAGTAATATCCTGGTTGTGTGAAACAGACATAAGTGAGTATTTGATGTTACAGCTATGTCTGTTACATCTGTCAGATGTCCTCAAAGAGAATAATCCTGTGGAACTTGAAAAGTCCAAGGCAATCAATAGGAGTCCACAGTGAGGTACTCACTCCACAATGACAGATGTGGCCATCAGCACCTATATCAACAAGTGGGTAGAACAATGTATCACATACATGGCATCTAAATATGTAGAAATGTGTGACATAGCCTATATCTTGTGTCCAGTGATCAAGTGTGTACATAAGGGCTGTCTGCTAGGCCCTTTCCTGTCCATGATTTAAATCACAGACATCAAAAATGACATACCAATCCTGTGTCCCAACAGTTGTCGGGAGGACTACAGATTGTGGGTAATCATTGACTCCAATTGTCATACTGGTATAATACAGACAGTATTAACGCACATCAAAGATTACTGCCACAGCCATGACAACACGTGAGAAGAAAAAAAAAACATTTGGGGATTTGTTTTGTTATGCAAACATATGCACAAACCAATGATCATGTAGCTGTCACACCCTATCACAGACCACTTGCTATGTGGCCTATGTCCTGGGATAAATGGTATGTGGGTCATCCACAAGCATGCGCCCACAGTGGTAAGTACTCCCTTGTATGTAACACAACTACTGAGTATGTGCAGGACATCCACATGACAGGCCATAATATCTTCATAGTTCACAGCCTTCACCATGCCAATACCTGAGTATAATCCACCCTTCCTTATGTCCATCCAAACACATATTCCAATGATGTGCAACTGAAGTGTACCACCTTTCTCACTGTGAGCTGTCACACATCTGTTTATTCATACCTAGGTATTAGTTTTGTTTTATAAACATTACTGTCAGATGGCACGGAGCCCCCATCAAGGTGTGATACCACATGCATGTGTGATATCTGTTTTGGTGATGCACTCATAACATACATAGCTGTTTAATGACATTGATGGCATGGTTTACATTCATGACAGTGCGGATTGTGCCATATGTATCTCTGCCATGTTAACTAGCCTGTAGTGATCATAATGTTAAGTGTGTCTCCTCACACCTCCTGCATATGTTAGTATCAGGACAGTGTGCTTGATTACGGTCATAGATTGCTGACGTGTCCTAATAGTTGTACAAGTGTGTTGGTGCAGAATCATCTATGCTCACTCAGAAACACATATGTTGTGTCAGAGACATGGGTATTACTGGTGGTATTATTCTGATATATTCCTTGGTTGTGCATGATGGTTTTACTGTTGTCCATGAGCCTGTATCTCTGTCTTACTTGTTGGAAGCTGCTGCTGATAATACAGGCATACTCAGGCAAATCAGTCTGTACAGCTTTACAAAATGTACCCGACCCCAATTGTATTTAACATTCATGATACGTGTCCTCTCCATTACTCATGTTTGGATTGTTATATTACACAGACATCCTCCATTGTTATGTCACCTTGTGTGACAGTCACATCATATACGTTTGTCACTGTGCACTCTGTACTGTGCCGTGTAGAGATGTGATTAGTGTTCCTGCTGCAATTCTCTTCCTTTTACATTTCCTCATGTGTGGAACATTATGATGTTTCACCTGACCTCCTTCCCAGTGTTCATCCCAAACTTCATCTGTGTGTCCCTATACAATAAACACACTTCCGATGACAATTTCTTATAAATAGTAGTCCATGTACCCTTACAGATCATTAATACAACTTGTACAGACTGCCTAGAATGGGATTCCACAACACTCAGCACTATATACATTGTCCTGTCCTGTGCCTGCAACATGCACATTAATATATGAAAAACCCTGTTGGACCTTGTGGTATTCCACTCAATCCCACTAGCCTAGTATGCTGGAGTGTACACATACACTGTCCTGTCCTGTTCCTGCAACATAATACATTAATATATGAATAACCCTGGTGGTTCATATGGCATTCCTTGCAATCCCACTAACCCATTATGCTGGAGAGTACACATACACTGTCCTGTCCATACCTCTCAACCTGGAAACATCAAAAATCTGGATAAAGGCCCATGAAAAATAGGTACTGTATACATAATTATGCAACCCCTCCCACTCCAATGGAATTGTGGGATGGCAAGTTCCAAATGCAAATTGAAGAACAGACAACCAAAATATGGCCCCAGACCCTGTAGTAAATGGTAATCATTTTTTTAAATGTGTAGCAGTGATGTTCACTTGGAAGGGAGAAGATAATGAATCTTAGGACTTTGTTTTTGGTGACTTGCAGTATGTGGGTTTTGTAGTAAAATTAGGGCATTTAATGGTAGGCAATATTCTAATCTTAGCAAAAGAATAGTATAGTTTGCTACAACCTCCAAAAGTAATTTTCCATGGCCTACTGATCAGTGGCATAGCTTGAGTTTGTGTCACCTGGGGCTGTCTTTTAGTTTGCCACCCTTCCCCCCTCACAAAATCACGGTCGAAGGGGGCCCGCCCATACACAGCCATCCCTCCTGCAGTCATTCCAATGTCCCATTACTTGGCAATTTCACCCCATTTAACATAAACACTAATGTGCACACTGCTTTACTTCTACAATGATTATTTGGATTTCATTTAAAACTTTTATTTTACATTTTATAACACAAACACTAAAAGAGATCTGCTAAACAAAGCAATACAGTCTCACAATGAAAATAGACTTAGCATTAAAACTTCTCTGCCCATGAAAGTCACATTCATTGAAACAACACTGAAACCCACATTCAAAGAAAATACATCTGGCCAGTGGCGAATAAAGATTATCTTTGGGCTGTTTTCAAATCATAGGCCTCTTGCACATGAAACACATGTGTTCTTTGATACACTTTCCTGATTTCATTAAATTATACTCCTTGCATAATTCAGCACACTTGTTGAAGTGCTTTTTAAATGTATTGTTTTGAACATTTTCCCAGTAAGCAATGAAATAAAATGCATGAACCAATAATGACAAAGCTACCCACTTCTGAACATTTCCATCGTAAAAGTGTACTCAAACTTCTACAGTTCACCAGTATCAGTAAATATGCACAATCTCTGCAGAAGTAAAAGTCATCTAAATTATTCCACATTAAAGAGATATGTAACTAATGAAGAGGTTGCTGCTAGCAAACAACTTTATATTTCATTGTTTCATCTACAAATAAAGTGCCTGTTGCCCTTGAGGAATAAATTGCCTATGTTACATTTCAAAATGATAAGCTAGTAATATTGCAATAGAGAATGGATGGCAAACTGATAACATGTTCATAGTTACTAGGTATCTCTGCCAAAGAGGACATTCTCAGGACTGCAGCATCCACCCTCTTTAAAAGTACAACACAGTACGGTATCAGCAATGCATCTAAATGCTGTGGGAGTAGAATCCAGTCTTCTGCATCAAAAGGAAGCATGCTACCTGTTGTGCTACTAACAACACAAACAGACTTGGCATAAGCAGCACTAAACTTCTCTCCCCCTGAAGAACCATGCAGCACAAGAAATCTGGAAAAAGGCAAAATTTATTGAGGGGGACAAAGGCCCAAAAAACAGGGACACATTTTAAACATTGCTTGTATAATCTTGGAAAGTTGCTAGAATAAGATGATTTCTGTTACTATGCCTTTTTTGAAAGATAGGAAGACAAGATAGGAAGACTGAAACTTAAATGACTACCATTATTTAGTGAATTCTGTTCTCACTAATTTGCTAGAAAACCACAAATTTTAAGAGGAATAGACCAAAAGTTATATGAGACAAACATTCCAGACATTGAATCACAAGTGGTGGTATGGGTAGAGAATTCAGGCTCTTGCTCCTTGTACCTAAGGTACAGGGGTTGCACCTGAGTAACACTAACCACCAGGTATACTTAACCGGGGCATTTTACACACACCCACCCTTAATGGCAACAAATAATAAGACAGATTTCACACACACACACACACACACACACACACACACACACACACACACACACACACACACACACACCCTTAAGGGCAGCAATAATAAGGTAGATTTCTGCTCACGCATATCTTAAATAGATTTCAGGACTTAAAATAGATTTACACATACACTGCTTAAATAGATTTCAACTACGGAACACACTGCTTAAATAGATTTCAACTATGGACTGTTGCTTAAATAGATTTCAATTACGGACTACGGACTGGCAGCAATAAGATTTCTGAGTATCAAGTAACCACTCTGCTGCTTTTGTTCATGCACGCACAATAATAGCTAAATGGAACAGACTCCATTCACACACACAATAATAGATTTCTGTAAATGGAGCGGACTGGCAGCCATGCTTAAATAGATTTCCACACACACAAATATCAGCTTAACAGAGCAGACTTTTCTGCAAATGGAGTGGACTGGCAGCCATGCTTAAATAGATTTCCATTCACACACACAAAGGAGCGGACTGCAGCAATAATCTGGCAATACAGATAGCATACACATACTCTTTCTTTTTTGCTTACCTGGAGGCCTTGTGGCATGTAGTTGGGTGCTGGGTGGACACAGCAAAACTTTTAAATTGCTGCACTGCTCCTATATTCCCTCCAAAACAGGTCAAAACAAAGCTGATGTCATTCACACTCGCCCCCTGTAGGCTGGTGATGCATGGTGACATCAGCCAGAGATTTAAAGTTATAATTAAAAAACAAATCTTCTTCTTTCAGCTTTTCCCAGTCAGGGGTCACCACAGCGGATCACCTGTCCGCTCATGATTGGCAGTGGAGTTTTACTGTGTTGAGTTGCCAGCCTGGCACCCAACCTTCCACAGAAGGCACACACATGCACACACTCACACCTAGGGCCAATTTAGAGTATCCAATTCACCTACAGCATGTCTTTGGGAAGTGGGAAGAAACTGGAGCACCCGGAAGAAAACCCACGTGATCACAGGCAGGACATGCAGACTCCGCACAGATGGCACCCCAGCCGAGGATTGAACCGGAGAACCTTTTGCTGTGAGGCAGTAATGCTAACCACTGCACCACCGCAGCCTAAATAAAATAAAATCAAGAATTAAAGGGGCCACTCAGGAATTTATGGCACCCCATTATTTTGCCCTCAAAACTGGTAAATACTGAGGAATTCGGTATGGTCGAGAGGTATGATTGCACTCTGTTAGGCCCTGTTTTATGATACCCGACAGGATAGGGTTTCAACTGGAGTTCACTTTATAAGAATGAAGAAGTAATATATTCTATTTAAAAATATGGAACATGCATTGTTAGCAAGACAGTGCTATTGGAGTAGAGTTGCAACATAAGTAAGATTATATAGAGAGAGCAATATTTAACAGTATGCCTTAAAGAGGTGACAACACAATGCTGTTAAATTAAAATAAAACTGAGATACACATTAGCACCAAGATACTATGGACTGACAAGGCCTTATTCTGGGATTCCTGATGATGGGAATGGGATTTTTGGCTAGAGATGTGATATTTTGCATTGCACTTTATAGCAACAAAAAAGTAACATAAAGTCTCTGTCCTCATGCAGTAACCTAACAACTCTTTTTTTCTTTCTTTATCAGAATGAGAGAGAAAGAGAGAGAGAGACAGAGAAAGAAGCAGTGATAGAGAAGAACTTGCTAGGTTTTGAGACAAGGCAGCATAAGGGTTGGGATCTCCATCTTACATGTACTCTTAGGAGGATAGGCAAGATTAAAAAAAATGAACAAAAACTGTAAAACATTTGGACTGGAAGCAGATCCATCTACCCCATCCTTCCTATGGCTTTGACTTCATAAAACCTGGGTTTAAGATAACTGTAAAATTTCTACACATATGAACATTTTCTCCCATCCCCTTTATTACAAGTACTATTGGTATGGTCCACTTATGAAAACATTCCTGTGCTTTCCAGCCATTGTAATTCTACCTCTATCCTCTATCCTGGGAATAAGGGTATATGGCATTGGGCAAGCTTTATGAAACTTAGGGCTGGGAATTTTTTCTTGCTCACTGGTTTCCTTTATATCCTTAAAGGGCTGCATATTGAAATGTTGGCACTCAAAATACCCTAAAAAAAAGACCAAAAATCCAGGAGAAGAGTGAGACCAACTCTTGAAAATCACTCTTCTCCTTTAAGCTTTTTTTTTTGCAGAAGGGGCAACCTCCAACACCACCATTGTGGGGTATGCCCCTCCATCGAATTTATATATACCAACTCTGAGATCATCTACCTCAGAGAAAAGGGAATATTCCAAGAAATGGCCAACTTGGACTTGAGTACAATGCCACCTTTGGTATGTACCTAACCAGGCATATCCAACAATAGGAATGTCCACAGAGGTTCCTCACTAAAAGAATATAGAGCGTAAGTAAAATGTCCTATGCAGACTACCTCAAGGCCTTATCCCCGTATTCTGTCTCCTACAGGCTTTTGAGGGGAGATCTATGCCTGGCATGAAGGGCGTTGTCAGACTTCATTCTGATGGACCTCCTGCATATCCACAAAACAAATGGCACCAGAATTACCCATTCTAAAGACATAAACCTTGAATGTGATCTAAATAGGATCTGCTTGAGAGACAGGTATGTATCCCAGAGACTATCCTGTCTATGGAACAGGCTTCCCCATCCATGTGAAGCAGAGTTCCTCCCTAACCTAATTCAAGAGCAACTTGGACAATTGGACGGAGAACTGGAAATTCATCCCAGGTTTGGCACCTGTGTCTCTAATGGACACAGGCAGCCTGCAAATGGTTCATCTCCCATGTCCCTGCTTACACTTATCAAGGGTAACAGAACTTGTCAGAGATTTGGGATGCATTGCTAGGCTTAAAAAGGCCCTTGTGGTTGTTAGCATAGTAAACACCTATGCACCTATATTTAAGTCCATTTTTTGGCCATTCAGTTTCCATGTGTCTGGCCTCATTCTAATGGGTCCTGACATTTCAAATGGTTACCCCTTCAAAGTCTCTATTTATTTGATAAAATATTTGCTTTCTGTCTGCCAGCAGCATGTTTTTCAACTATAGCCCTGCTATGGCTATTTTCTAACAAAAATATTACACCTTAATGGAATTCAAATTTAGTTCAGTTTTTTCACATTCAGTCTTTATGAAATACTGTTGGCCCTAACCCGCTCAGCACATACAAGTCTAATGTATGTGTTTTTAACCATTAAAGTCACTTGCTCATTGAGTTCACCTTAAGGGGAAATTGTTCATATATGTACATCTTTTACTGTACCACCGTTACTTTCAGTAGTATATTTGAGAACATTTTCTTATGTAACTAACAGAAATTATGGATAATGCTGCCCTTGGTATCTCTGGTGACCCACATGATTTTCCAATAATTTTAACCACATTTTATTTTTTTGTTTTTCTATGTACTTGTGCCTACTGACCATCAAGCATCCTCCTATTGGTCTTCATCCTATTCTTTCCATTGTACTGATACTGGGTATCTCCAGCATTGTAGTGAGAGCTGACTGGAGGGGGTCATCATGCAGGCAGCAGCCATGGAGATGTCCTATGATTTTCCCAGCATCCTGGCAATCAAGCAGCTTCTAGTAGTGTACTAAACCTGACCCTGTTTACTGATGTGAGCATTCTTAAAAACTGGACCACCCTACATCCTTCCTGTTCATAACTGTATTTCCACCAACATTCTACTGATGACTGCTGTCATGGTTTTAGAATCTGTAAACCCATGCCTTCAGTCCTAGACGTTTTATATTTGCTTGCATTATGGTGATCAGCTGACTGAAGTCAACATTCCCTTCCACCAGGATGGCAAGCCAGTATTAGGCACTCATTCTGGTGGAGGTGTATCCATCTTCATTAAAACCAAATACACTTCAAGACTGGTCAAACAGCATGACACTTTCACCACGACCAAAAACAGACAAACTGGTAAAACGTATATCACAGGACCAGACGAGTCAAGCGTCTTGTGAATAAAACACAATTTAATGGGCCACAATACAAAACAAAACAGGTTTAGCGCTTTCATTCCACTCAAATTGGAACTTCACCAGAAGTGTGTGTGTGAAGTTCCAGTTGAGTGGAATGAAAGCACTAAACCTGTTTTGTTTTGTATTGTGGCCCATTAAATTGTGTTTTATTCACAAGATGCTTGACTGGACTGGTCCTGTGTTATACATTTTACCAGCATGACACTTTCAAACTTATCTGTGTCCAATTAATAATTGGGAAAGTACCATACCACATCATTGCTAGCTACAGATCCCCCATCATGAACCAGGATAAGCACATTGCCCACCTCAATTTACTGGAATCCCCTCACCATACTGCCCAACACCTTAGTCATGGGAGATTTCATCTATCCTTCCAAAGGCTGGGGGACATGCATGAGCAAAAACACGCTCTCAAAGTGATCCCCGAATTTTGTTAACAAATTATCTGGAACAGATAGTCTGTACCCCCACTAGAGGCTCAAATGTTCTGGACAAAGTACTCACCAACACAGGGGGTTCGCTGCCCTACCTGGTTAGGTCAAACTACAAATCAGTCTCACTTGAAGTAACTATCGGAACTGACACACACAGGAACAAAAATTATAAGAAACTTCACCAAAGCTAACTACAGCTTACTAAGCGATGGTATAAAAAGCTTCATACCACCCGCAATGACAGAGACCAATGATCACTATGCAGACGTACATGCAAATGCTCTGTACAAACACTTAAGCAATTGCATAAACTCTACTGTACTTGACAGGATCAGAACCAGGTGTTCCTGTAAAAACAAGGCACTGTGCTGGGCTTCAAGTATAAACAAATTATATAACAAGAGGAAGAAACTGTTGTCCAAAAGCAAGAGGGATATCCCTCTGCAGAGGAAGAGTTCCCTCCTAAGCTAAACTAACAGAAAAATCAGAAATCTTGTACAGTCTTCTAAAGCAAATTATGAAACTAAAATCGCATCCCTAGCCAAGGATAATCATAAGGCATTATTTAACTATGCCCAAAGTCTAAAAGGGAATGCCCAGCTATGTGCCAAACTGGTTGTAGATGGGATCACTCATACTGCACTGGAAGATATAACCCACCTGCTAACTGACAGATTCAGTGAAAACTTCACCCCCCCCCCCCATCCCCATCTGTCATATCCCGAAGCATACCTGACACCAGTCCTCTGCCTAGTATCTCTAGAGAACAGATCATGTCTGCACTGGCCAAGACCTAAAACATAGCCTCAGTGGGACCAGATAATATCCCATGTTGTTTACTAAAATATCTAAAACAAGAACTAAAAGAGCCACTTGACATTCTGTTTAATCATAGCTTGAAAAATGGTTATGTGCCTGCAGAATGGAGAACAGCAACAATAATCCACCTGCACAAAGGGGGGCCATCAACTGACCCTGAAAACTACAGACCCATAAGTCTGACCAGCCACATCTGCAAGGCCATGGGAAGAAATATTATGAACCTTATGAACAAGAACAAATGCGACCTCCAAACACTGGCCCCAACCCAGTTTGGCTTTGTTAAAGGTAGATCATGCTTATTAAGCCTGGTAGACTTCTTTGAGAATGTCTCCAAAGCCATGGATGAAGGTAAGACAGTGCACACAGCCTATCTCAACCTTAGCAAGGCTTTTGACACAATTCCCCACTCTGGCATCATTGAGAAACTCAAAGATAGGGATTAACCCTTATATTACTAGATGGGTAGCCAACTGGCTCACCAACAGAACACACTCTGTCAAAATTGATGACTCCACCTCCACCAGTAGACCCGTCACCAGTGGAGTACCACAGGGGGTCTATGCTGGGCCCCTTACTGTTTTTCATCTATTTTTCAGAAGCGAGGCCAAAGTAAACAGCCTTTGGCTCACCATGTTCACTGATGTTTATTTATTTATTTTACATTTGTTGACCGGGCTAGTCCAACTGGATATATGTCCATTTTCAGTGGAGGCCCAGGGAGAAAAGCTACACACTTCAGAATAGAATCACAATAACATAAGTACATTACTATGATTTAGCAAATTTTACTAGTAAATACATTTTAGCTTAAGAGTAAGGAAAAAATCTTCTAAGCTACATATCACGTATGGATATACATACAACAAAATATAAGGTAAGCAAAATTGAGCACTATCTGAACTTTAAAAAGGTTATACAAACAATAGTGTTAGTAGAAAAGAATAACTAGTTTGTGTGAGTGAGAAGAATGGGGTCTGGAGACAGTGGAGGAAGTTAGTCTGGGTTTGCACAGGGGCATAGCCAGTGCGATTTAAGGTATGGTTTGAGTTTGTATTTAAATAGGATAGTTGAAGGTAGGGAGGTTAGATCAGTAGGGAGGGAGTTCCAGGTTTTACCCACTGTGTTAGAGAATAGAGAGTCTCCAGCCAAATTGTTGGTTTTACTTATCTTTACCATTAATTTATTTGATGAGCGCAGGGTCTTCAGGTTATTGTAGGGGGTGATTAGATTAGTCAGTATTGGAGTAGATGTAGGATGAAACAGTATCTTATGGGCAATAGTTAGCTGGTTTGATAGAATAAGATTTAGCCATTCTAACCACCCTAGTTGATTAAGATTGTTACAATGATGGGTTCTATAGGTAGACCCAGTTGCAAATCTGGCGATATTATTGTAGGAGCTAGCCAGCTTGTTCAGATTGCTTTTGCATAGTTTGGTATAGATAGGGGATGCATATAGTAGGGCTGAGATAAGGTGGATCCAGGCAATGGTGGCCCTGGCTAGTGGGGTAAGAAAGGGTTTGATCCTATAGAGGGAACCTAGTTTTTTGTTTACTGTTTTTATAGTGTTGTTAATATGTGGCTCAAAGGTGAGGTTGTTGTCAATTAGTACTCCAAGTAGTTTTGTAGTAGAGTCTGGAGATATGATTGTACCATTGCTAGATGTGACTGTGAAATGCAGTGGGGGGGGGGGGGGCTGTGCAGATGGGAGTAAATAGCATTTTTGGTTTTTTTGGGTTCAGGATGAGACATCGTTGAAGAAGCCAATTCTCTACTGTGTTAAACATGTCTTGGGTTAGGGAATGCAATTGTGATAGTGAAGAGGCTGAGCATATTAGTGTGGAGTCATCCGCATATTGGATAGAGGTGGCTTGAGGTAATACAGAGTGTAGGTCATTAGTAAAAATAGAAAAGAGGAGAGGACCAAATATGCAGCCTTGAGGGACACCAAGGGCAATTGGTAGGTGGGAAGACAAGTTATTCTCCCATAGTACAGCCTGTTGCCTGTTATTTAGATAGGATTGGAACCTTTGTATAGCAAGTGGATCCAGTGAGAAGTTGCTAAGTATGTTTATGAGTAGCTGGTGGTTGACCATGTCGAAGGCTTTTGACAGATCAATGAAGAGGGCTGAGGATAGAGTGTTGATATTACGTTTTTTATTAATGACATCGGTGAAGGAAAGAAGAGCAGAGGAGGTGCTGTGAAATGGTCTGAATCCATGTTGGCAGGTAGCTAGTAGGTTGTTTTCTATGAGGAAGTTAAATGGTTGTTTATGAATGAACTTCTCCATGATTTTTGCCAGAGGGGATAATATGGCAATAGGCCTATAGTTAGAAAAATCTTTGGAATTACCACCTTTATGCACGGGGATGACATGTGAGATTTTCCAGATAGATGGAATAGTTCCTTCAGAAATAGTTTTGTTAATGAGAATGGATATGGGGTAGGCTATAGCTTTGGCTGCTTTTTGCAAGTATTCTGCATGTAGCAGATCTGCAGAGAGGGTGGTGGGTTTAAGTTTCTCGATAAGGGTGCAGACAAAGGATGTAAGAATGGGCTGGAATTGAAATATTGGGGGGCTGTTACAGATAATATTGGAAGGAGATGCATTGTCAGGGGATAGCCGATTGGCCAAAGATCGAATGGTGTCTGTGAAGAAAGTGTTAAAAGAATTAGCAATTTGGTTGGAGCTAAGGAGATTGGAGCCTGAGGGGATGGGTGTGATTGAGCGACCTGGGTGCAAGAGTTTCTTTATACCTGACCAGAATTTTTGAGGTTTATTTTGGTGGGTTTGTTGGAGGTGTCAGTAATAGTTTCTTTTATCTGACGATATGGATTTTTTAGTTTCATTTCTTAACTGTCTAAATATTAGTTGATCTGCCAGGTTTTTGGTTGTACACCAGCTAGCCCAGAGTTTGTTTCTATGGAGGATTTTTTGTTTGGTAGTTTTGGTGAGCCAAGGGGCTGGTTTAGACCTAGTTCTTACTATATGAGTTGGAGCATGGTAGTCTAGAATGGTTAAACATTTAGAGCTAAAGTATTTAATGGCATTTTCTAATGGTAGGTGTTTCAGGGGTGACCAGTTGCAAGCTGCAAGTTCTTTTTGAAAGCTGTCAGGGTTAAAATTTTTATTACATCTTATTTTCTTATATATGTTTGGGTTTGGGGTATCAGTCTTATACCTGATTAAGAAGGTGAGTGAGTGATCACTTATATCTTCTGGGAGGGTCTCTAGTTTGTAAGACTGGTTTTGACTGTTTGTGAGAATCCAATCTAGGGTGCTGTCATTATTATTATGTTTATTGGTTCAAGTGGGGACAGTAATGGTTTGTATAAAAACATGTAGGTTGATGTGGGTAGAAGGCTGTTCTGATGTGCAAGATATCCAATTTATATTAAAGTCACCAGGTATTATGGTTTCTTGTGGGTAGGTGGTGAACAGCCAACTTAGGATAGCTTCTAAGGTTGTGATATTGTTGCCTGGGGGAAGGTAAATACAGATTATGTAAATGGATTTACATTTGTTAAGTTGAACTTTAGAGAGAAGAATTTCTGCGTTGCTAGTTAGGGGAGGTTTAGATTCAATGGAGGTGATTTGTAATTCAGATTTATATAGGATAGCTACTCCTCTACCTTTCTTAGAGTTACGGTCCAGTCTCAGGATGCTATAACCAGGGGGAATAACTGTAATATCCTGTATGGTTGGTTTGAGCCATGTTTCAGAGAGGCAGAGGATGTCAAATGAATGTACATCCATGAGGGCATGTAGGTGAGCAACTTTATTGTTTATGCTTCGAATATTGAGATGGGCTATCAGGAGAGAGTTGGAGGGTCTGTTGACCAGGTGTGCATTAGTAGAATTTGGGGTGCTAGGCTTGACGGAAGTGGTAGAATTTGGGCCTGGGTTTGGGTGTATATCACCATCAATTAGGGAGTGGACTTGTTTTGCCAGAGTGAGTATTAATCCTTTACATGTTAGGTTCTGGGTTTTTTTAGTTCTAGGGCAGTAGTATGTGATGTTTGCAAACTGGGAGCAATCATTGAGTCCCCCAATGATTTTAACATATTACAAGAAGAGCTAACACAAACAAATGATTGGTGCTAAAGCCATGGTATAAAACTAAATGCAAAAATTATTCCCTTTGGCAAAATGCAATTCCCTACAAATAACAATATTGAAAGCAACCCCCCTGAGTTCCAACCCAATGGTGTGAGACTTGGGAACACAGGTTGACAGCAAACTGAATTATGACCATCAAGTTTCCACAGTGGTAAGGAAAGCCTTCTACATAGCATACCTCATAAGCAAGGGCATAGCATCCAGGTCAAGAGATGTTATAACTCCACTGTAGTCCACTCTTATCAGAATACCAATAGAGAATAATACACCCTTTTGCATGTACCTCAGCAGACACCTACAGCAGCTGGAGAGACCTCAGAGGTTTCTCACTAAGGAAATACAGGGACTCCAAGCCATGACTTGTATGGACTGGCTGAAAGTCCTGTCACTTTACTCTGTATCTTATAGGCTGCTGAGAGTGAGAGATGACTTGTTCCTGGCCTATAGGGCAATCTCAAAACCTGCCCTAATGGAAATACTGCACATCTGCAAGTCAAAAATGGCTCAACAGTCACTCACTCTAGAAATCTCAACCAATCTTGTGACATTAACAGATAATTAAGAAAGTTTTCTCATTGAGAATTTGCATGAACCCTGGTCAGCTGGGTCTCAGGGCTTCGTCCCTCTGTGGCTGCAGTGCTGGAATGAAGAAACACTGAAGGATCGACAAGTATCCAAGACACAAACTACTGCCTGATTTCTGGAATGGTTTCAGCACTTCTGGGTAATATTAACTCATTTAACACAGTTTTTTTCAGGGGGTAGATGCAAACAACATAACTTTAGATTTATTTTGATCAAACCATTTGTTTACTATTTAAAACAGAGAACACATTTCCTTATAGACAGCTTTGTGAGCAGTACTTAAATACAGAGACGTGTGGCCAGTTGAATGAATGAATGACCAAGTTATTCATATAGATCACAGATGGACCATTAGTATAATCCTCAGTTATGTTATTTGTGAATCAGGATAAAACTAGGGGGACACAAGAATGTTTTTGTGAACGTGTTTTACTTTGTAGGGGTCATGGAGTGGTCATTGTAGATAGGGACAACAAGTGTAGCTTTTAATATTAAAAAAGACTGGGTTCTTGACTTTATTCCTTCCTTACTATGCCCATTAAAAAAAGACTGGGTTCTTGACTTTATTCCTTCCTTACTAGGCCCATCACTGAATATATTGCCTCCTTCAGCACATATCTCACTAAGTACCTAAACCAGCTCAAGAGACCTCAACATTTATTACCAAAAAGATCTTTGGTCTCGATGCCCTTACATACTCTGACAGACTAACACCCCCATACTTCTACTCAGTGTCATAAGGATTTCAGAAGAGTGATTTCTACTAAGCATTTCATGCTATGAATGACCCATCACTCTGAACTTCTTTTGGAACATATTAAGAGCAGTACTTTTCTAGCAACCTTTAAAACCATTTTTGAACCTGGATGGGTGATTGCACATTTTTACCTGGGTTATGTGGGGAAAATCAAGTAACAGAAGACATTGTTATTCTCCCACCAGCACCGGATGATATGCATACCTCTCAACCGTAACAAATTCCTCGTTATCACCAGTTTTGAGGGCAAAATAATGGGGTACCATGAATTTCCGAGTGGCCCCTTCAATTCTTTACTTTTTTTTTTCATTTTTATTTGCAATTTTAAGTTATGGCTGATGTTATCATGCATCACTAGCATATTTCTCAACGTCATGATCGTGCAGGGGAGTGCGTGATGACATCAGCTTCGTGAGGCAATGCCTGACTGCCTGTCAGACTCAGAGACTAGATACGAGCTGGGCAAAGTATAGGCTGAGGCTGGCATTTGCAGCTCTACAATGTAAGTTCAGGAGGCACTGTTAATCACTGTCCATGTGTTTGTTGTGGAGGTTTGGTAGTGGTGTTGTTTAAAACTAAACTTGTTTCAATGGCTTTATACAGTAGTAGTAAAAGGATTGAGATGTACCAATCACTTTGACTGGTTTGGGACAAGGTAGTGCAGTTTTATTTTCATGTTACTGGCTTCACACAGAAAATAATAAGTGGGTTACAGTTACTTGGTCAGGCAAAGGAATACTAACCAGTAACCTAACCCACTTCCCCAAACTGGGACATCACACAGTACCAACTTAACCTCTGGAAGCTGTTTTGGAAGTTAAGATTTTTTTTTTTGTGTAAAAGCAAATGTGAACAAATGTTTGATTTTTATGTCAGTGTAGTATTTCGATGGCTGGGAACCCTTATCTCAAACCACAAGAATGGACCCACAGGCAGTGGGTAATGGGATGAGTACATAAACGCCAATGCCCCATGACCTGAGACAATGATTAGCGATGTGCTGGTTAACTATAACTGTCCTTCTGAAGGATGCATTTAAAGTTAACAATTTCCCCGCATTCACATTTGCTGGCTTTCCTACATATTCCAACTTCAGTGAATGCTTTGAATTACCATACATAAGTTTTTTGTGTATCTCAAAGTAAAACTGTTATTTACTTCTAAGACAAAGAGTATTTGAATTTGTTATATCGACCACCATTTTTCCAGCTGTGGTCGAACTGTCACTTTAACAGTGACAATAATCTATAGCTAGTGCCCACACTGCCAGCTGTCTCTCCCTGCTACGATTGTTCTTCCATATCACCACACACACACACACACACACACACACACACACACACACACACACACACACAAATACATTTTTTGTATGATTATCATGGAAAAGACACCTGCATTTGGTAGCCCGTGACTGACCATTAACAAGTGAGAATTGCCCTTACCTCAAATCCTGAACTTTACTAACACTCGAGATTACTGTTTTCTCTAAAACCATTTTTCTATTGTATTTGAAGACAGCAGCGTGTGCAAGGCAAACTCAGTTTACCTATATGAGTACTTTTTTCTGGTCATTTCTCAGAAGAACATATGATTCGTGGAACTCATAACATCCGAAACCGTCCAAAATAAGTATGGTCAACACAGGTGTGTACAAATATGTTTAGATACATGAATACTCCTCGTAAATAACTTTATTATGGGTGTGTGTGTGTGTGTGTGTGTGTGTGTGTGTGTGTGTGTGTGTGTGTGTTGGGGGGGGTCACCTAAAAATGATGTGAATCTTTGCATTGTGTATACACACAACATTTGGATGCATGTGCGAGTATTTCTAATTTTTTTTTTCTTTTAGTGGTAACCCTATGCTACATAGCCTAATCATATGATTAAAATGCAGTCTGGCATTCCCAAACTAGATGCTTGACCTAGCTAGTCAGTAATACAAGTAAGCTTACATCATGTTGGAATTTGGACAAACTTTCTTGCTGGCTGGATCCTATGTACTGTTTTTAATTATGCTGGTCTTTAGCTTGCTGTGAACTGTTGAGTAGTCCTGACTAATGATAAACGGGAAAACACACTGGCTTCACCTCATTATAAGGGGTGGAGGCTGGAGCAGATTGTAAATGTTGCAACTGTCCGACTCAGAGACCTTGGTATTTGGTGAAGGTGGGTCTCTCGGTAGCTCAGAGATTCATGGATGTTGTAAATAACGCCTATACACATATAAACTGTACCTCATTACAAGAATTAAAAATTCTCCGATCATTGCTATTCCCATACTGCTCAATCTCTCACAGCAAGAAATCTGGACAAAGCCAAAAATAATGGTGGGACAAAGGCCCAAAAGTAGGGACAGATTTTAAATATTGCTCCTGTAAACTCAGATAGTTACTAGAACAACATGGTTTGCATTATTATGTATTTTCTTTTTTTTTTAATTCTTTTTATTATAATTCTTTTACAAAAACACACATAACAAACAAAAACACATAAAATTCACACACCACAAGTTAACAAAGAAAACAATTATATACAATTGTTCATAGCCCAAATACAACAACCATTATAAATGCAATGATCTAAAAGTGAATGCAGGATACATAGAAAAATTACGACATAGCATTTCGGGTTACTAAATGTGCAAAAAATGAATTCCAAAAGTCTTCAGAATGGTACTTACGATTCCCTTTATAAAAGAGGAATTTCTGAGCCTTTATATGTCTAAAAACTAATTCTTTTAAACCTACCCATGACATTATTATTTGGTTCTTCCAATGGAGAGAGATATAATATTTAATAAATATGAATATGGAAATCAACACCCTATGTTGAGACTTAGAAATACCAGCTGGAGGTATATTTAGTAGAGCATACTGCCATGAAAGTGTTGATTTCTCGTAACCCATCTTTCCCAGGATCACTCTTAGGACGCACCACCGTTTGTACACACATTTACAACTCCAGAAGATATGGTATATGTCAGCTACATGTTTCTTACAAAATGAGCATGAGGCTGGTGAGTTAGGTTGAAATTTATTAATAATTGCTGGGGTTAAATATGCATTATTTACAATCATAAGTTGCGTATAGGCCAGTTTTTTGAAAGGGATATATTTAGAGCTTAACTTAAAAGATTCTTGCATAACTGTAGCGGATATACTCGGGTCCTTCTCTACCCAGAACTTGGAAAATACCAGTGAGTTATTAGTTCTGATCGAGACCAAGAGTTTGTAAACATTTGATATCATCTTCTTCTTAAGCAGAAATAGTTTCAGGATAGTTTTGGATGTCTCAATGTCCTCCCTGTTTAGCTCTGGAAATTCCATATAGGGCTTGATTAGATCTAAAATCTGTCTGAGTATTAATGTATATTTGTTAGTTAAATTAAAGGATTGTCTAATTTCAGCGAACTTCAGGTGTTTGATTATGAAAAAATCCGCAATACATTTGTCTTTAATAAGGGGAAAGTTGTCTAGATTTAACATGTTACCACTCAATGTTAAATTCGGATTTAAATGTATGAGTTGGAGAGAGGAAAAAGCGTGAAAAAGCTTCATGGACGTTAATAATCTTTGAAATGTCATAACATTAGATTTGAGACCACATTATTATGTATTTTCTGAGTGATATGAAATCTGAAATTCAAATGTCTGCCATCATTTATTATTATTTAGTGACTTCAGTCTTCATGTTGGTATCCCACAATTCCATTACAGTGTGTATGTATACAAATTTTATGTTAATCAGCATCCCGATTTATGGCCATTTGTGCTAACTTTTCATGGGATTTTGTCCGTCCAGATTTTTCATGTTTTCAGGTTGAGAGGTACAATGATGTGGCTAAGCTTTTCTACTATGTTTGTGACCATAAACTTAATAGGAACCTATGAACCTACACTTATACACTTAAAACTGCTTCATCTGACATGACTGATGTGTACTATTTATTTTCTTTGTTTACTGGGAAGGGACAACGAGTCAGCTCACATGCCCTTTCGCATCAGTCGGCTGGAGAGAAAAGCTCCATTTGTGACAACAAACAGAATAGTTAAATACAATTTGAATAGCAATTAGTGTCATATTTTTGGTGACTCAGTTACAGAGAAAGACACAGAAAATACAATTAGACACAATTATTGCTGCAACATGGGTTCTCAAGCCAAATAAATGAAGACGCGGACACATGGTGATGGTTTGCTAAATCAACAACTTTACTATTGCAACAGCAACACAATAAAGCAACTTGGACCACATGATCAAATATCCTATAATTCTACTGCACAACTGCTAATAATTTAGTGAAATGTTACAGCATGTTATAATTTTGCAATTACCTAAGTACTGAGGGTTATGAATGTTTTTTATGTTACTCCTTACTTCATTGAAATAGACTATATGTGTTACCTTGCTCCTTTGCAGACTAATGCTACCTGTGATTTTATACCAACCGTAACCTACAGTGTAGTTTAGTTTTGTGAAAGTTATGTCACATACATCTGATGACCACACTATTCTCCTAGGACTAGGTAAATTTCTTTATGCTGTACTTGATCCATGTGGACTGTAGGATATGGAAGTAAAACGTAACAGCCTTAGAAAACTCTTAATGTTCTGCAAATACTTGTTTTGCATATTACTTTATCTCTGTATATTGAATGTTGATTTAGGAGTGCTGTGTGATTTGAAGCTGCAGAAATTATGTTTAAATTTATGTTTAAGCTTTTACTTAAATGTCTCTCCACCAAGACAAAATCACTTGAACCTATTCATTAGAAATATACTACAGTACCAAGAAGTTAATTAAAAAAAGCAGAAATTAACAGTTTTGAAATATGTCTCCAGCAAACTGCTTCCTTGTTAAGAATATAATGATACCAGCAAAACAAAAATTCTACTAATGTTTGTATTACTATACAGGCTTTGTCTGGCTGTACGTATGTGACATTTGCTATGCTTGTTACCTTTATTACTCAGATTGCACTTGAAAGAGAACTATGATGTGTTCTACTCAGTCAGCATCTGAATAAAAAAGATAAAATAAAAAAGGAGGCAATTCATACACAGATTGTACTGCATGCTTCAAATGTAGGTTGCAGCTTTTGTTGTGGCGTTCTCAGTTACTAACCTCAAAAGAGACCAACAAAAGAATAAAACCTCTTTTTCAGATTTGACATACCCCCCCATGCCCCGTGTCCCTTGCCACACTGTATTTTTAGGGCTTTCGCATGCATTCAAAGTGGATGGGGAGGAGCGTACTTTTTTTTCTTTTAATCAAGTGTGTCTTAATTCAAGAGTGCAGAGATCATTTGGTGAAATCATTTTAAAGGAACAAGCCAGAGCAAAGTGAGAGTTTGCTGTTGGTATCCATGAAACTGTGTTGTTCACCTAAATATAGCTATATTTTATTTTGTTTTAACATTGAAAAGGATTTCAGGGACATGACAGCAGTACTATAAATGCAATTAGTACAGCAGAGCTCTGTCCATCATTTTCCTAGAAATGGATATTTTCTTAATGTTACATGAAGAATTTACAAAGTGCTCTACAGCTTTAATTTAAGACATGCAGATTTAGCTGGAACGAGTTGGGGGGGGTGTGTGTGAACAAACTGTAATGGCGTGAATGGAAGGACATTTGTATGCTACATTTGGTAGGCTGTGAGACAAGAAGCACTGATGCAGTTGGCAGCATGTATTGTTGGTCAGGTGATGTCACTTTTTCTGACATCATCAGCCAATGCACCAATTAAAACAGTATAATAAAACACTATTGTAAAGCCCTGTACTGCCTGCATACAGAAACACTACACAGAAAACGAGCTAAGTTGTACATTATTACACTGTGGATAACCCGGGCTTTTACAGAGGAAATGTCTCTCCAGGTAAACTTTCAAGATTTTCTAGCTTCTTTGTTTTTATTAAAGAGGAATGCAGCAGTCTCCATGCATGTGTGGATATTGCTGAATTTAATTCATTTTGTAACTAAATTGAACTGCAACCAATGTGCAGCACATAACTGGGTAAGTTAGGAATGGAAGGAGTAGGGTTGGGGAAACCTGCTACATTTTGCAGCAGTAATACTAGCATAATTAAAGAAACAGCAAAGTGATAGTTTACTTTTATATATAGTTCAGGAGGGCAACAATATATTACTCTGTGAAATGTACACTGCATGCACAGTTCTGTTTCAGTAGTACCATAATGTTGTTGATAAAGCAGTCTTAAAAGGATTCAATACTTGCATTTTTTTTCGCTTATCCACACTTCTGCTAAAATTTCAATAGCATCAAGACATGTTTTGTTTTTTCGGGTTCTCCAGATAACCTAGAAAATCATATACAAGAACCAAGAATTTTGATTTCACTTACAACTTTCATCTTACAATCCAGTTTTAATGGTGAAGAAACTCCAAAATATTTTTTTGCTAAGATAACTACTGTCGTCATAATTTCAAGAAATGTAATATACCAAAACGAATCCAAATTACTAATAGGTTCATAGCTAAGTACTTGGCTAGCTGCCCTTGTGGGTGATTTTAAGCCTAGCTAGTTTCCCTCAAAGGTGAGAATCAAAATCTGTAACTTGATTGCATGTGAGGTAACCACCTTTGTCATTATGCCAAACCCTAACCCCTAGTATTAGTTTTATTTACTGGTTATTATTTAGTGAAAGACTGTTGATTAATGGCTATGTTAAGGTCTGTGTTTCAGCAGCAAATGTAATAGATGATTACAATACAGGGAGGAAAGATTAAGATGAAAAGGAAAAGCTGAATAAGAATTTTATCTTTTTAATGACGCATAGTACATGCAAAAATATCATAAAGATGATGCACCAAACTAAAGTGGAGAAATAGAGAAGTAAATATGAATACTTCAAAGGGGCTGATGAATACAAAATAGCAGAGTGCCAAAGGTACTCCCAGCAACCAAAAGAACATTTAATATGCACAGAAAATGAAGCTGCATATGTGCTGATAAGTCAAGTAGGCTGAAGAAGCTGACCAGAAATGCAGAAGAGTTAAAAAGTAGATGAAGCACACGTGTGTGTGTGTGTGTGTGTGTGTGTGTGTGTGTGTGTGTGTGTGTGTGTGTGTGTGTGTGTGTGTGTGTGTGTGCGCGCGTGCAGCAGGAAAGCAGAAAGTAGATGAAGCATGAATGTGTGTGTGTGTTCGTGTGTGTGTGTGTGTGTGTGTGTGTGTGTGTGTGTGTGTGTTCGTGTGTCTGTGCATGTTCTCTAGCATGCACCTCGTGTGGGGGTTCATCTTCAGAAAAGAAAGGAAAATAAAGGCGCATGTCTTTTTTTTTTTTTTGAGACTGAATAAATGTAGTCATGAGGAAAAAACTGCTGAGTGAGGATTACAGTACTATACAAAGGGACTGGAGAATCCTGATTACACTGATAGGTCACATGATGAGGCCGGAAAATTAAAAAAACAAGTATCAAAGAGGTTGTGAGAATCAAAATGTAGGCAGGGTTATTTTTAAGAGTTTGAGTTCAGACCTGTTTTAAGTTTTTTTTTTTTTAACAAAGCACATTTAAATTATTCCCTGCAACCAAAAATTGATGATACTATTGTCATCCCTCATTGTAAGTGGAGTTTGTTATAGTATGTAATGCAAAACACCCATGTAGGTGTTGTGTAGGTTGTGGCCTATCATCTGTATTACAGCAACTACTGCATTTTGATGCAAAGCCATGGTGTATCTATTTGTCTGTCTATCTATTTATTTATTGACTGACATTTGATTACCAGGAAAGTCCGACTAGGAAGGAGCTCATTTTCAGTGGAGACCCGGGGAGAAAAGCTCCAAAGTATTGCAAAAATTTTAACAACAGTAATTTTATAGTCTTTAAAAACAATACAAAAACAAATACAGTTTATTTTATTTATTTATTATTTATTTAACATTTGTTGACTGGGAAAGGCCAACTAGGACAGAGCCTAATTTCAGCGGAGGCCCAGGGAGAAACGCTGCAGACGCATATCTTTGAAATGTGGGAGGAAACTGGAGTACCCGGAGAAAACCCATGTGAATGCAGAGAGGGCATGCAGACTCCATACAGAAGGTACCCCAGCTGAGAATTGAACCAGAGAACCTCTTGATGTGAGGTGACAACGTTAACCACTGCACCACTGTGCCATCCATGTTTGCCAGTTTAAATAATTATATAAAATTAGACATAACATGATAACATTGGTTAAGAATATGTACAAGTTATATGGGAATGATTTAATAGGTAGAAACATTTTAGCCAGTTTATAGAGAAATTAAAGGTAAGTTAGTATAATGCAAACAGGAATTGCAATACGAAGTGAGAGAAAAACAGGCTTATGGTATATTTAGAGAGAAAGCCATGGGAAAGAAATTGATAGAAGTAAGGAAATAAGTGAAGAAGGGAAAGTATGGAGATGTAAGGTATGAATAGGTATTTGTTCACATTTAGGGATATAGTTTATCCTGGTTTTGAAAAAGAACAGAGCCAGCTTTGGGCTAGGAAGTCTTTCAGAATAGTTTTGAAGGATGGGAGGGAGGGTGCTGACCTGATGGATAAAGATGAGGAGTTCCAGGCCTTAACAATATGGTATAAGTACAGATGTTGCCCAGCAGATTTGATAGGCTTGTGGACAGACAGGCATTTTTTAGTCATTGGATCATATCGACTGACTAAAAACATAGTTGTCTAGAATGTTATTTAGTGCTGGACAAGCAGATGGCTTCTGGATAATTTTATAGGTTGTAAGAAGCTATTTATATGTTAGTTGATGGGGTAGTGCTAACCAATTTTGTTTTTTTAGTGCTATACAGTGGTGGGTTCTGAAAAGGGTATTTGTTGCAAATTTAGCAACTTTGTTATAGCTTTGCTCAAGTTTTGATTTTTGTTATGTCTGAAGGTCAGTAAGGATGGCAGCACCATAAAGAAGTGTTGGGAGGAGATAAGTTTTAGAAACTGTAGTTTTAGTTGTGTCAGTGAGTCACAAAGCCATGTTTCGGTTGCTGTCAAAGCTTCCTGAGTAATTTTTTTGGAGGTGTACCATGTTGTCAGATGTGCAAATGAGTGTGGAGTCATCTGCATAATGTATTAGGGATGCCTGTTTTCTGGATGTGTGGAGGGTGTTGGTGAGGATGTTAAAGAGGAAGGAGCCAAAGAGAGACATTTATGGTACACGGTGTACCACCAGAGGTGACTGGGAGGTATTGAGAGAGGGTGTAGTGCCATTTTACTTATTGATAACTATTTGACAAGTAGTTTTTGAACCATAGAAGGGTGAGCTAACAGAGACCTAATGAGGGCATTTGAATTAGAAGTTTGATGTGACAAACTGTATTGACGGGTTAAGACAAGTCTAGAAATAAGGAAGAGACTAGTTTGCCATTATCTGTACCTTCATTGACAATATCTATATAGGTTAGAAGAGCAGTGGTAATACTGTGGAAGAACAGAAGCCATGTTGGCTTCTGTTCTTCCACAGCACTAGCACTGCAAAAATAAAACAAGGATATACCTTTTGAGCCTGAAGAGCAGGGTCAGTCCACCCAAGCATTCTAAATGTATGTGTTATGATAGTGAAGCTTTAACATTAACAGTGTAACTTAGTAGTTCTCAGACTGCTAATAATACTGACTGTTTGAGCCTTGTGACCCCCCCCCAGCTTGTGCAGTAATCCTAACTGTCCATTAGACAGTATACACTTAATTCAGATCCTTCCTATTCTGTGATTAAAAATAACCCTCTAGCAGCCCTTTCAGTGGTGTTTGCCTTAGTTTTGTATCACTTGAGCCCCACCTGTTTATTTGCATCTCTATAGATTTCCCTTCATTGTTAATGTATCTCCCGACTCTAATCTGTGCACAAACTGGCTACTAATAAGCAAGTCAATGTGGAGACACACATCCAGCCTTAATAAACTTTGCGTTCTCATATCTCCTTCACTTTACAGGTAGAGTTTGAATTATTACTCACCCCCTCTGAGGTCTTCACTGATAGGTTTCCACTGCTTGCCTCTCTGGATTTGTCTGGTTTCTGCCTGCTCCGTTCACCCTGCGGGCTTACTCTACTCCCCTCCCGCCCCCAGTGGTCCTACCGGTATAGTTCCCTAACTCCTCCCACACCCATTTTCATCCAATCAACCCACTTCCCCCCAGCATTCCAATCATTTCAAATTTCCTAACCTCGCCCTTATTCAGACATACTATACTCCCTACCTCCAGTCATCACTAACAAGTGTCCCTCCCTCCACCCACTTACTTCCTGCTTTCCAGCTATTCTCCCCAACTCTCTCTCATTATTCCCACTGCCCACACTCCTACCTCAGTCTACTAAACTCTACCTCCCCATCTCACGTTTACTTCTATACAGCTCTTATTCCACATCATGCTCCATCTCCCCACCTGTTTTCTCACTTCAGCCTTCCTCATATCCCTCTTTTGCCCCTTCTGTACCTTACTATCCTCCCTGGCTCCTCACACTCTTTACCACTACATATAACTTCTTCCTCTCAAACAGTCACCCCTCATTCCTTCTCCACCATATCCCATGAACTATAACCTCTAAGTATAACTCTCTTCTATAAATTTAAGCTCCCTCCAGTACCTCTCTCTGCTAATCCACTTCACTTCACCAGCAATACTAGACCTTTTCTCAACTACACTCCTAATTTACCCTCCCCATTGAACCTGATCACCCATCTTTTACAACTAGTTTCTCTCTCTCTTATTCTGGTTACATCCATCCCAATCCTGCTCCCACTGTCTCCACCATCATATGCTCGTCTACATCACCATAGTCATCCTCCCCCAAAATCATCCACCTAGCTACAATCAATACCCAAAGTATTTGTAATAAAATACTCAGCTTACATGCCTGGCTGTCACATAACTATCCTAACATATTAACTGTCCCAGAAACCTGGATGAAACCTCATATCAAAGATACTGAAATTCTTCCCCCTGACTACCAAATCATACGAATGACAGACCTAACAAGAAAGAAGGATGTGTAGCCATAATTTACTGCTGTTCTCTAACAGTCATTCCAGATACTAACCCCATTCCTAAATTCTCTCCTGCTCAACTATCCATAGCCTTCGTAAAAATCAACAGACATAAATCTTTATGTATAGCTGCCATCTACATTCCCCCTGGTGATAATATCCCCATCCTTGAAGACATTCTCTCATGGTTCTCTTTCAACATCAAAAAGGAAACATTCATCCTTGGCGATGTAAACATCAACTGGGCCACCATCTCCTCACAATCTCCGAGCCTAACAATTAGTCTCTTTAACTTCCCCCAGCTAATAAATTACCCTACCAGACCCAGTAAAGACAGCTCCTCTGGCACTACACTACATTGGATCTTAGCAACTCATCCCAACCTAATCTCAAACAGCGGAATTATACCTGATCCCCTTAGCGACCACCTACCAGCCTATGCCCTCTTGTGTGCCTCTTCTGTCCAAATACAACATCAATACATTCAAACTTGTAATCTCACCAACTTCAATCCACAGACGTTTTCCTACTGTATAAAAAATGAATTGGGCCCCCTTAAAGACTCTACCTCTGGACAGTGCAAATAATTACTTAACAAAACATTCCTAGACTTACTAAACAGCCTAGCCTCTCTTAAAACAAAAATACTAAAACCATTCCCTGGCTATCTAAAGAAACCAGAAAACTAATGCACCTCAGAGACAAATGTTGGAAGCAATACCAAAAAATTAAGTTAACAATCTCTCTAATCGAATTCAAACAACTCTGCAACTCAATGAACAAACTAATAAATAAAGATCGTAAGATTTATTACTCCAAACTCCAATCAGACCATAATTCTAACCCCAAAAAGTTCTGGAATTGCAATTCTTCCCTTCTAAATCTTGGTAGAAAAGACAATTCATGCTCTAGCTCAAACTCCCCAGACCATGAAATTGCATCTAATTTCAACACCTTTTTTGCTGACTGCATAGCCAAAGTCACGGCAAACTTTCCCATCTTCTCTCCCTCTCATAGTCCCCCATCCACTCATTGTGTTTCTCTCTAACACTCCACCTTTCAGTCTTAAACCTGTCCCCACCAGCAGCATAAAAAACCTACTTCTTAAACTAAAGCCTTGCTCCTACACTCCTGATAATCTGCCTCCATCCTTTCTTAAGATAGCTACAGACAGCATCACCCTCCCCATTTCCATTCTTATCAACATGTCCATCCAAGAAGCCTATGACCCCTCACAATGGAAGAAAACTTTTGTCACCCCTCTCCACAAAGATGGCAATAACACAGACACTACTAACTCCCATGCTATAGCTATTCTCTCACCTCTTTCTAAAATCTTTGAAAACTGCATTCTTCACCAGCTCTTGCCTTACCTAACACACAATCATCTTCTTACCCCAATACAACATGGTTTCAGGCCTGGCCACAGCACTATCACTGCTCTTCTGTCCTTCCTTGATGCCATTAATCGTGCTCGCGACTCTGAGAAAATCGTATCCACCCTTTACTTAGATCTCTCCAAAGCCTTTGACACTATCTCACATCCTCTATTCTTATCTCCACTTTCCTCCTTTAGTTTTTCTCCTTCCTCCATAGCCTGGTTTACAGGCTATCTCTCCGGTTTACCGTCAGAAGGTCGAACTTGACCCCATTGAATGATGGGATCATCGACCCGCATCCACAAAATGAACAATGTCGAATTCCAACATTGTCGAAATATGACTCACTGTAAACCTCAGAACGGGCTTTAACATGGGTCGAGATAGGGGCGAGATTTGTACTTTGACAATGTCGGGTTTAACATTGTTGCAATTCGGCCTCCAGACATCAACTGAAGTGGGTTCGACTGAACCCACTTTGACCTTCTGATTGTCACCCATCTCTTCAATAGACAACAAGTTGTTAAGTGGAAAAATTTCACTTCATTCTTTCTCAAAAATCCCTCCTGCGTCCCCCAAGGCTCTATTCTCGGCCCCTTACTTTTCAATATTTTCATTAATAACTTTCACAAATCCATTTATAATGCTACACTGATCCAGTATGCTGATGATCCCACAATCATCTGTACAGCAAACGCTCCCTCTGAACTCCTTCAAAAAACCCAACCATCCTTCTCCAATACCGAAACTTAGATGCTAAACTACCATCTCACTCTCAATTTTAAGAAAACAAAAATCTTGATATTCTCTCCTTCGAGAAATTTCACTATAGACAAAAGCTCCTTTAAAATAAAAAGTCACAATAACACTCTAATCAAAATTGTACCTCACACCAAAATATTCAGTGTCACCATTGTTGAACGTGTACAATTCGATATCCACATCCAAAATAATACTAAAAAACCCACCAAAAACTAGGTCTGCTGTATAGACAAAATCGGTATCTAACCGCTTCTACCAGACGTACTCTAGCCACATCCTACCTGCTCCCTTCTGTTATGTATGGTGCCCCTCTACTTACTCATCTCTAGCTTAGCCTAAAAAACAAACTGGAAGCCTGCTATAACAAAGTCTGTAAATTTGCTACAGGGTCCAAATACTCCACCTATCACTGCCATTCCCTTCCCTCCACTCCCTACACTGGTTTGAGCTTTGCAATTACCTGAAATTCATACAACTCACCACTGCTCACAAACGCATATTCCAATCCTCCATCTGCCCCTCTCTTTCATCTGTCTTAACCCCTTACCTCCCCAGTCGTACTCTTAGATCTGAAAACCAAAACCTCCTTAAAAATCTATAAAGCCCTACACCCTCCTGGCCAATTACTTCTGTCACACTCCTAAACTAAACCATGGAATTCTCTTCCCCCTCCCTCCACTGTACTCACAACCACTCTAATTCCTTGATTTTGTATTTGTATTTTAAATTGTATATTTATGCTTTTGTGTACTGTATACTCCATACTGTGCGTATGTTATATTCTGTTAACTGCTTTTGGAGCTTTTCTCCCTGGGCCTCTACTGAAAATGGGCTCTGCTTGGCCCAGTGGACTTCCCCGGTCATCAAACTGGAAATAAGTAATTAATAAATAAATAAATGTTGTGTCTGCAGCAGATAGCTTCCCAATTGTTTCTGAATACATTTTCAGGTATTTTGGAGAGGGGGATAAGATTGCTATAGGTCTAAAGTTAGTAATGTCTGTTGAATTTCCTCCTTTGTGCAGATGGATAATGTGTAACTTTTTCCAGAGACAGAGAGGGAATATGTAGGTATTAGAGATTAAAATCCACATAAATACATTTAATTTCACTCATTTCAGTTAAATGAAGATTCAGCCTCAAATTAAAAAGAAACATTTTTTCACTGTTTCTCTCCTCATTTAAAGTCAAGGTAAGGTAATATCACAATTTGTAATGCATAGTAATTGAACCCAAGGGGAAAGGATAATTTTCCAAGTTCCATACCCTGAATAAGCGACACTTTATGTCTGACACCAAAGTCTAGAAGACTGGGATCATCATCTCTACAACCAGCATGTTACTGTGTCCATGGGGAGCATTAAATTAATGGGTTAGTTTCAATGCAAAAAAAAAAAAATATATATATATATATATATATATAGAGAGAGAGAGAGAGAGAGAGCAGTCAATATAAACGCATGCTGATTTAAGTCCACTACTGAATTGTCTTTTATTTATGGATTCTGACACATGCAACCTATTCTGATGTAACCCTTATCTCCATGTAACAAGGTCCTCATTAGAAAGATCTTCTACCATTGTAATCCAGCTTGGGTAACTGCTGTAGCTGTAATCACAGGCATACTGATTCTATTTATTTCCCATATAAAAGGATATAGGACATGACAGAAATTATAATAAGGTATGTTTTCTGTCAGGGATGAACACCATCAGCTTCTGGATGAAACATAAAGAAATACTTATGTAGAAAGTATAGTTACATGTATTTTGTCACCCTTTAATAACTTGCCTTTTGCACCACTGTATGTGATACAGGAAGTTTTGATTAGGATAATTTTTGTACACTCCACAAGGAAGGAAAAAAAAAGAAAAGAAAAAAAGTCAAAAGCTCTTCAAAAATCACTTTCCCCATGCAGATGCCACTGAAGGAGTAAGGGTAATCTTTAACTTCAGTGACATCAACTCAGGAAAAATGTAGGATGCGTCCATAGACTTTAATGAACACATGGCCTGCTGCACTTGAGCAGACGCTCATCCATTAAAGTATATGGACACATGCCTAACATGACATCACCTGGGTAAAACATTAAATTTATTTGGACTGAGACTTCAAAATAAATTGTGAACCTTTATATTGAAATAGCCCAAATAAATATGGGATTACTATGGCAAAATGCATTACGGCACTTAACATATGCTATGATACAGTAATCAATTATGACAAAAACTATTGAAATTCATCACAATTATAGATTTGCAATCATAAGACAAATCACAGGCACTATTTTTTTCTGAAGTAATTGTTTTTTATGCCTGACATCGATGAAAAATGGGCACCAGTTGTATAACAGGGTCAGTTTACGTCATTGTTAATTTTTATTTCCCTGTGTGAGGATTGGGCTTAGGGGACACAGTAAACAACGACAAATACTTTGTGC
The DNA here is from genome assembly GCF_019279795.1 of Protopterus annectens. Taxonomy (NCBI): domain Eukaryota; kingdom Metazoa; phylum Chordata; order Ceratodontiformes; family Protopteridae; genus Protopterus; species Protopterus annectens. The sequence continues at coordinate 1,443,675,188 of NC_056732.1, forward strand.
CCCCTTGGAATATTGTAGGGGTAGTGTGTTTTGGGAGGAGTACCAAACTGTTCATAGTACAGTAATGTCTACTTTTTTTCTTTTGCTTCTCAAACTGCCCATGTTCATTTTGAACAAAACCTTGTTGGTTTGAAAAAGGCAAAGGTCACACACAGTAGGTAAACATACTCTGGTATGAAGAGATTGATTAATTCATCTGAGCCCTATGGGATATGTACAGTGCTAACTTAAAAGGTTTCTCTGCTCTCACACATGTCAAAATAACAGTAGCACTTTAAAACTATGAACTAAATTATACTGTACTGTGTGTGTGTATGTGTGGGTGTGTTTTCCTATGTCCATACTAACCTCCATAACCTTCTATTCATGACCCTTCTCTCAATCTCTCCTTACTCATTTCTATGCCGAACACCTGACCTCACATAAGGTAAGCATGTACTTATATTCTTTCTATCCTTTTCTTTCTGAACAGAACAGTTATATTTTAAGCCTCTCTGTAAAGCTCATCGCAAGCTATCCCTCCTCCACCCTACTAAGTCTACTCAACACACTGATAACCAGCCTAATCTATCTTCCTGTCAGGTTTCCAACATTGCACTAAGTACCCCAGAAGAAGTCTAGCTAAAAACACAATGCAAACGACTGTGCATTCTAGTATTATTTTTTTAGCAAACAACATTTACAGGCAAGCACAAAAACGCACATAATGGACTTGATGTCTTGACCATCCTTCATAATTTCTCCAAGGTTTTTGGGTTTCTAATACCATGATAAGAATGGATCCCATTTCAAAGTGAAAGTATGATTAAAATTCATGAAATTAGTATTGTCTCAGTCTTTAATGTCATCCAAAAGTGGTCTTTCGATATTGTAATGTTTGCACAATAACCAGTGCAACAGTCTTGCCACATTATTATACCTTTCAGTATATAAGCCCTGTGCCATTAATATATCACACACAGCAACAAGATGTGCAACCATTTTACAGAACCTACATTTGTCTGTTTCTCCCACATGTTCAATGGACTTTGTAAACCAATGAGTATGTAGTCCGCTATCCTGGGCTGCCAATATTAACCTTTCATCTTTTGGTTTAAATTCTTCTCTCCTTAACCATTCCTATGTCAGATCCTGATCAACATAAGGTTGTTCCAGGAGTTTTCTGTAATTGTGACTATATTAATGCCTTTTCCACATTTCATGCCTTCTCATCTGATTCTTTTTCTTATATTCTTTATTTTGTTTTTTTGGCACATTCAGTTGATGCCTGATTTTTGCCTACTTCTGGTTTGGTTTCCATTCCCACTTGACACCGATATGCTTCTGCTAAACTAATCAGGGAACTCATCTTAGACTTGTTCTCCTCGTGTTTTAAAACTTTCACTATATTTGGATGTAGTGAAGTCAGCATATATGTATGCAGTCCTACAACTGCAGATCTGTACATGTAATCAATTTCTAGGAATCCCATACCTCCTTCAGAAAGAAGAATATATAATCTTGGTAAATGCTGATATTTTTATATATCATTGTTTTCCTGTCTAACTGATCCAGTACCTTTTGGGGCTAGTCAATCACCTCAAAACTATAAATTAGAACAGGAAATGTAAATTGGTTTATAGCTAAGACTTTGTTCCTAGATATCAGGGCTGTTTTCAGTATTAATTTTAGTCTTCTAAAATATTCCTTACTGAGTTTTGTTCATATTTGTTAATATTTTATTGCCAATCCTTCATCAGTTTCCAAATATTTATATGCTCCCTCCTGCTCAAGTTCCTTTATATCACATTCCTATCCCAATCTGATATCTTTTTGACGCTGCAGCTTTTCTGCTTTAAATGTTGCTTTTGTGCATTTATCAAGTTGAAATGACATTCTTTTATCATTTGAGAAAATTTTGACCACTTGTAGTTGTTCTTTCAGTTCCTCATACAATGAATTGTACAGTTTTAAATCACCCACAAGTGAAGGTGATAGTAGTTTCAATGGGGTGCAGATCAACAAGTTGTGTTTGATCAGTTGCCTTTCAATAGGGTGTATTTTTGATGACTATCTATCTATCTATATATATATATATATATATATATATATATATATATAGATATATATATATATCTATCTATATATATTATATATATACATATATATATATAATATATATAGACAGAGAGAGACAGATGGGTAAATAATATATATATATATATATATATATATATATATATATATATAGTATATATATACACAGACACACATATATGTGTGTGAGTGTATATATCTATATCTATCTACATATATGTGTATGTGTGTGTATATATAAAATATGTACATACAAACATGCATGCAGGTATGAAAATATTAGGGAATGCATGTATGTGGCAGTTTACACAGGCTTTTTACTGTTCATGAGCTTCATCCTGTATTCTTTGATTTTTGTTTCTTCAGTCCCTTCTCATAAACTGAGTAAATTTAACAGAAATGAAAAGAGGCACTTGCACCTAGTGGATATATTTTGTTAAAAAAACTAATGCAAGAAAAAGATGTGCATATCTAAGCGTACAACTGCGCAAGTATGCATGCAGACCTGCATATCTGCTTATGGCGATATGAGACAGAGAATAGTTGGAGTTTTTTGAGTCTGTCCATATAGGACAAGTGTTTAAAGCCTAGGATCCTGTTTGTGAGGTACTTTTGCGGCCTCTCCAGTTGTTGCAGGTGTCTTGTGAGGTACATGCCAAATGGGGCATTGTACTCGATGATTGGTCTAATGAGGGAAGAGTAGAGGGAGACAATGACCTCTTTCTTCCTGGATGCAAAACCCTTAGTAATCAGATGTGCCACATAGAAGGACTTTCTGACTGGAGTGGCAACGTGGTGGCCAAAGGATAGGTTGCTGTCAACCTGTGTTCCCAGGTCTCTTATAATGCCTTCTGTGTTCAGTGGACTACCATCAATGTGGTAATTCAAGGGAACCGGGTTTTTCCCAAAGGGGATGAAGACACATTTTTGGCTTTGAGTTTGACACCAGTCTTTGGTCTCATCGAGACCTTTCTGTAGGATGTCAACATCACTTGGGGAGTTAATAATAGCTCCCAATTTGCAATCATCTGCAGACTTTGTCAGCCAGTGTCCCTTCATGTTGGCCTGGACTTCAGAAAAGTAGATACCAAACAGGAGATGACACAGGACTGAACCCTGTGGGACTCCACTCGTGACTGGTCGGCAGTCTGACTTGGAATCAGCTACTTTCACACTCTGGGTTCTATCTTTGAGCCAGTTTGCAACCAGCCTAGTGATATAGGGGTTGATGCCTAGCTTAGTAAGTTTTTCTTATGATTCCTGAGTGGGGAATGGTATCAAAGGCCTTGGCCAGATCAAGATAAGCTGTATGAACCACCTTACCTTAATCCACAGCTCTTGTGACTGACTCAAAGAAGTCGACCAAGTTTAGCAGGCATGATCTACCCTTTAAAAAAACAAACTGTGTAGGATCCAAAGTTTGGTGATTCCCGATATCCTTGTTTATTAGGTCCATGATGATGTGTTCCATAGCTTTGCATATCAGACTTGTCAAGCTAATGGGGCGATAGTTCCCTGAGTCTGCAGTCGCTCCTCCTTTGTGGAGAGGGATGACTGAAGCAGTGCACCATTTGGTAGGGACAAAGCCTGAGGTGAGGCTGTGCCTGAACATGGCACACAGGTGAGGTGCCAGTTCACTCTGTAGTACATGTAGAACATAGCCAGGGATACTGTCAGGTCCCATAGAAGCTGTATTCTTGGCCTTGGACAGTGTTGTTTTAACCTGTGCAACAGTAATACTGGGTGCCTGGCAATTTACTGGTAATGTAACTGGTCCTTTGGGGGGTGAGATGGGTAAAGTTAGCACTGAATCTATCTGCCAGTATGTTTGCAATACCTGTTGGCTCGGTATAGGAGGTACCATTGTGCAGTAGCTCAAAGCAAATTTGGATATTGCCATGGAGATTCTTTACATAACTATAGAAGGCCTTGTGGTTGTCTTTACTATCTGTTGCAATTCTGTTTTCATAGCTAGCTTTAGACGATTTGATGAGGGATCTCAACCTTTTGTTGAGGCTGATAAGGGAGTTTTTCCAGTCTTGGGACTTCACATTATTCCACATCAATTTCCTCCTTCTGTTGTAGAGTTTGTTTATGGCAGGGGACCACCAGATTGGCTTCCTTTTATTTGAGGAGAGCGTCTTAGTTCTATTGGGTACGGCCAGATCCATGCATTTGTGTACGTGTCTGTATAGTGCATTGGTGTATGATTTGGTGGTCATGCAACTATTCTCCATTTGCATGGGTGCCGTGAAGTTAGCCACCTCTGTTTTTAGGAGCCCAAAGTTAGCTTTATAGATGTTTTTCATGGTGGTTACCTTTGTTGTGGGAGAGGGTGTGGATTTCCAAGGTGATTAGCTTGTGATCAGATCTAACAAGGGAGTTGCTAACGCTAGTGGGGGTAAGAACAAGCTGGTCTAGGGTATTGGAATTAATGAATTCCAGAAAGCGTTGGGCAATTGTATTGGTATATGAGTAGTTTTGCCAGTTAATGGAGGGGTAGTTGAAGTCGCCCAGTATGAGGGTGTTAGATTGGATTGGAGTGATTGATAGACATGCTCCACCTAAAGAAAACCATATCCCCTCGAGCCACATGCTCCAGAGATCTAAACCTCACCACAACAATAAATAGGACATACTGGAGGGATAGATTCCTGTCCCACAGATTTCCCATGCTCTGGAACAAGATTCCAATCTACATTACGCAGAGCTCCTCGCTAACCCTCTTCAAGAGAAACCTTGACGAGTGGATGGGAAACAGAACGTTTACCCCAGGGATCACTTCAATGGCTCTGCTGGGGCGGCGAAAGCCAACACATTCTGGCTAGGCTTATAAATTCCTTCGGGCAGATAGCCTACTACCTACCTATGGATCCTAATATTCTCCAGGGTGCTTAGGAATGTGGAGTGTGAATCTTGGGGCATGGTTGGGGACCTACAGCAGGCTATGACCTGAATCGCTGTCTTACCCAATGTTAGCTGCATCTGAAGTATCTCAGATGCGTTATGTTGGGCTACCAGTCTGGAGGTGTGTGCATCCTTTATGAATATGGAAACACCACTGCCTTTGGAGCTTCGGTCCAAGTTCTGGGGCCGAAAGGTAGGGAATGAGTTGTAGCCTGGTAGTGCAGGGGTGCTTTCTGCTGCCTTGAACCAGGTCTCTCTTACAGCACAAATGTCAATGTTCTCCATTTTAAGGAGTACTTCAAGTGAGTGCATTTTGAGATTTAGACTTCCAGTGTTGAGCAGCATGACCCTCAAATTGCATTTGTTTGTAGCTGTTACAGTGGTAATTTGGTCTTTGGAACACCGCCTAAAAAAGGCACTAAAGTGGTGGCAAGAGCCTTGACCAGTATCCGGAAGTCCATGGGTGACAGATGCAGGCCATCTCTGGCAAAGCATCAAGGTCTGTCAATCATGTCATCCCAGGCAGACAGATACTGGATCCCCTTAGAATGACACTAGAAACTTAGCCAGTTGTTTAAATCAGTCATTTTCTGCTTGTACTGTTGTATCATTCTGGGTGATGGTAAGATGCTGCTCAGGGCTAGGGTCATACCCACCTGGGCTACATAATCCAAGAGCTCCTCCATGTCTCTTTTCATGTAGTCCAGGGAGGTACATCTCAGGTCATTCACACCCACATGTACAATGACAGAGTCATATTTGTACCTGTTGTTGAGGGACCTGAGTGCATGTGTTATGTGGTGGATCCTGGTGCTTGACAGGCAGCTGACTGTTACTTTCTCCTTATTCAGCCTAGTGAGTGGGACATCAGTTTGCCTCACTATCTGGGCCTACTTAGAAGCGATCTGTGCTTGACTTACAAAGCCATGTCTGACCAAGCTCTGTTAGAAATGCTACATCTAAAGAAATCCCAGTCTCTCCGCACCACATGCTCCAGACACCTCAAACTCATTACCACAATCAACAGAACATGCTGGAGGGACAGGTTCATAACCCAGAGACTGCCCTTGCTATGGAATAGACTTTAATACATGTCAAGCAGAGCACCTCACTGGCCCTCTTCAAGAGAAATCTTGATGAGTGGATGGGAAATAGATAATTCACCCCAGGGATCACTCCAGTGGCTTCACCCCGGGGATCACTCCAGTGGCTCTACTCGACAGGCACTAGAAACTAAGGTTGGGTGGCATGATGCCAGGGTAATCCTATGGGCTAGGCCTGTAAAGGCTCCAGGGCCATTAGCCTAGTACATACATATGAACCTATGTGCAGAGCAGAGTTATAACCATGGGTTTTCCAGTGTTTCACTCATCATGCTCTTGGCAAACACTCTTACCAACAGTAACTCAAGTTTGACTAAGCACATTTTGCATCAGTATGTGCTTGTACTCACACACACACACACACACACACACACACACACACACACACACACACACACACACACACACACACACACACACAGAGTGTTTTCAGTGAAGGACTAAAGATACTTTTCCAGTGCCGGTATTTCCTTTCCTTTGATAATGCCATGCCATCAGATAGACAATCTAAAATGCCAAGAACACAACTTCTGTACAATATTAAAGTAAAGCACCATAATATAACTATTTCACAGTTAATAATTCACCAATTCATTATGCCATTACACATTTCTTTTTTTTAAACACCTTTATTGAATTATCATTTGTGACACAGGCAAATTTACATTTATATAAAAGCAATCAAACTGTACTAACAAGTTCACATTTACAAACAATATAATTCACATATATTAATATATATCATATAACCTAAGCAACGTATTCGCGGTGGTACAGCGGTAGCGTTATTGCCTCACAGCAAGAGGTTCTCCTGTTCGATTCTCGGCTGGAGTGCCTTTTGTGTGGAGTCTGCATGTCCTCTCCATGATCGAGTGGCCTCCGAAAGACATGCATGAATGGGTGTGCCTTCGCTGAAGGTTGAGCATCGGACTGGCAACTCGGCACCATAAAAATCGACTGCCAATCATTAGCGGACTGGAGTTCCGCTGTGGCGACCCCTAACCGGGAAAAGCCAAAAAGACAAACAACATATAACCTAAGCAACATTACATAAATTATTCAATTCCTATATATATATATATATATATATATATATATATATATATATATATATATATATGTATGTATAGAGCCTTTTTTTTTTACAAGAAACATCTTTATTAAACCATCACTTAAAACATAGACAATCATACATTTATATAAATGAATACAATCCACACCGACACAATCCTAGTTGCAAGCATTTTGCATCACAAGCCATACTGACACCCCCCCCCAGTTGCAAACATTATACATCTCTTACAATCTACCCAATCATTTTCAAACATCACATAGCTCTGTGAAGACTGGTAGATAAGCAGTGAAGGCTGCCAGCCTAGTCAAATAGAATTTGACACATAATTCTGGCATTTGTAAATATAAATGTAAAATACAGGCTTGTTTCTTAAATGAAAGAAAACACTGTAAAATGTGAACTTCAAGATTGTAGCAACATTGCCATTTGCTGTAACGAAAACTAAGCCAAGCATTTCAAATGTTCTTTGAAATTAAAATTATGTTTTGTATGTCCTTTAAAGTTAGAATTTGGAGTCAATGAGTCTGGAGTAAGGATCCTGCCTGTTGTTTTAAGGCTAAAGTTAATAACCAGAATTTACATGTGGAATGTCCTTTATTGCTCTAAGTGTAAAAAAATGTAAATGCAGTTTTGGTGTGGCCTGGGAACCAAGAAAGTGTAAACAAATGATGTAATGTTTTATCAGAACTGTAGTTTCAGTTTAAACAGTGAGAACCAGAAATTATTAAGCATTTTGATCTTGGACATGTAACCTACAGCACTGCCTGTTGTATGTTTTCTTGTAGTAATAGCTAGGAAATTAGAAGAAAGTTACTGTTTTTCTGTTATGTCGGAACTGTACTACGAAATTATTTTAAGTTTCTGTGTGACCTCTGAACTCTTGAGTAGCACTGTGGTGTAGTAGTATTATCTTGTGTCTTTATTATTTATTATTAAATATTTTTAAAACCTTTTACCTGTGGCTGGTTTGTGTAGAGATAAGTAAGCTCTAGGGTACATTGCATGCTTATAATGATCCTGTAATAAGCCCTTCCAAAGCCTTAAGATTGCTTATGTTACACTACTATTAGATAATAATATTGCACAGTAATAATTGGACATCCTTTTAAGGGCCTTTTAGTAGCTGATAAATATTAGCTGGTGGTAGCAGTGATTACTACCATATTGTCTGGGTAAAGGGGCATAGCTGGAGAATCTGTGTCAGCCTTTCCCAGGAGTGTCTGTGAAGTTGTATAAATACTTATCTCAAAGTGTGTGTGTGTGTGTGTGTGTGTGTGTGTGTGTGTGTGTGTGTGTGTGTGTGTGAGCTACTTTGGCAGGGGCACAAAGCACTGGTTGGACAGAGAGGGCACTGGAGGTTAGCTTGCCAGCTAGGATGAGATCTGGACCCTGTAGCTGCGCCAGTGGGGAGTCTTATTGTGGACCTGGAGAGCAAGGGAGCAACCAGCCCCAGACTGACTGTGATCTCTGTGTGCTCTTAAGGGAATTGCACTTTACTGTGTGTATTTATTATCCTTTCCTCTCTTATGGGACACTCTCCCTGGTGTTAGTGGTGAGGATTGAGGATCCTTGATTGCTGGGCCACGGCATGGGCATCACAAGCTCATTTAAGTCCTGCCTTCTTTTAAACCTCATTCCTCCCCTGTATGTATTGTTTCCACAATTCCCATTTTTTCCTATGTAGTTTGCTCTTAGCCTTTTTCTAAAGATCTCAGTTCCAGTTGTTTTATCTCTCTTACTATATTCACTTATTCTACTATAGTCTGTTTAGATTTTGATTTCCATTTTTTAGTCATTGTTTTTTGGCAGCCACCATAATTAGGCACAGAAAGGCCTTACCATGTCTAGGCAATTCTGATTCTGTATCATAGCTCAGAAAAATCATCTGTCTCATCACACTAATCTGCTCACCCAGCATCTCTGATAGTGCATCCTGCAGGGGAATCCTTAAAGTCTGCCGACACACTACACTCCCAGAAAGTATGTTCCAATTATCCTTTTCTTCCCAGTCAGAACTCCGACATTTGCTGTCTACCTGAGGAAAAATTCTCTGGAGTCTCCTTGGGTACAAAATGTAAACATTTCCAAGCAAAATCCTAAATCTTCTAGATTTTGTTGCATATTTGGGAGACATGCGCGCACGCCCACACACACACACACACACACATATATATATATATATATATATATATATATATATATGTGTGTGTGTGTGTGTGTGTGTGTGCATGTGTGTGTATCCTCCAATTGTTTCTAACCTCTGATTGATTCTTATAGTTATCATGCAATATTTTATATGCTGTACTAATTATTTCTTTTTTAATGGCAGCTTCTGTTCAAGATTCTACTAAAAACTCAACCAGTGCTAGTATTTCATTTAGGATCCTCCGATTTCTTTGTCTTTGCCTATATTCTGATATCAATCCTTGATAGGGAAAGCAATCTCTAACCTGCAGTCCAAATAACTTTTTAGCATCTTCATCATTCAATCATCTTTCCCTGTTTAGTTACTTGCTCCCAATACCTTGGTTCCTTTGCCAGTTCTCTCCAATAAATTCCAGCCCCCTCTTGCCTACTGTCTATATCACTAGTTGCAGTTTTCCCTATTGTCAGAATCTCCCTTCTCCAATCCCATGTTGACTTAGTTCTTAGGATAGTTTCTGCATCTTTATAGATATAATATTTTGTATGATTATTGTTATTCTCCATAAATGCCTGCATCCAAAATCCCAGTCTCTCCTTGTTTCTTATCCCCCCCAGTTTCATTATCATCCCTTTCCACTTTGAATTTAAGTTTTCTGGTTGTGCTGTGTATAGCAGCCTTAACTGTGTAGCTCTAAACACCCCTTATCATTATCATGGAACTTATAAACAAAGACATTGGCAACCTTCAAACACTGGACCTCACCCGGATGATCTTGTCTCCTAAACCTGATTGACTTCTTCGAATCAGTCTCCAGAGCTGTGGACAAGGGTAAAGCGGTCGACACAGCCTATCTGGACCTCAGCAAGGCCTTCAACACCATCCCCCACTCTGGAGTCAGAGATAAACTTACTAAGCTGGGCATAAATCCCTACTTCACTCAATGGGTTGCCAACTGGCTTACTGACAGAACCCAGACTGTAAAAGTAGCCGACTCCAAATCCAGCTCCAGACAAGTGACAAGTGGAGTACCTCAGGGTTCAGTCTTGGGACCACTCTTGTTTGGCATCTACTTCTCTGAAGTACAGGCCAACACTAAGGGACTCTGGCTAAAAAAGTTTGCAGATGACTGCAAACTGTGAGTCATTACTGAATCCCCAAATGATGTGGATATTCTACAAAAGGGCCTTACAGAAACAGATGCCTGGTGCCAGAGCCATGGGCTCAAGCTTAATGCCAAGAAATGTATAGTTATCCCCTTTGGAAAAAAAACATGTAGCCATGAATTACCACATAGGTGGCAGTACGCTAAATATTGAAAGTGTGATGAGAGACATAGGGACACAGGTGGACAGTGGTCTCACTTTCAATAACCACATCGCCACAACAGTTAGGAAATACTTCTATGTGGCACACCTCATCATCACTAAGGGCTTTTCATCCAGAAAAAAAGAGGTTATTGTCCCACTGTACTCATCCCTCATTAGACCCAGTATAGAGTAAAATGCCCCGTTTGGTATGTACCTCACAAGGCATCTGCAACAGCTGGAAAGGCCACAGAAATATCTCACTAAAAGAATCACAGGCCTTAAGCAGATGCCATATGCTGACTATCTAAAAAAACTCCAGCTATACTCTGTGGCATATCGTCCACTCAGAGGCGATCTCTGCTTAACATACAAGGCCATGTCAAACCCTGAGCTTTTGGACATGCTCCACTTAATGAAATCCCAATCCCTCAGAGCCACATGCTCCAGGGATCTAAACCTTGTCATCACAATGAACAAAACATGCTGGAAGGATAGGTTCCTGACCCAGAGACTCCCCAAACTCTGGAATAGACTGCCCATACATGTCAAGCAGAGCGCCTCCTTGGCCCTCTTCAAAAGGAACCTTGATGATTGGATGGGAGATAGGAAATTCACCCCGGGGATCATGTCAGTCGCCCTGCTAGACAGGGATCCAGAGAAGTAAATATTGTGGGAAGAAATATCCAGGGAGTTGTTATGGCTAGGCTTATATAGGCCCTAGGGCCGATAGCCTAGTACCAACCTATGAACCTTCAAATCTTTAACATATTTCATTAACCTTTTGTTTATCGCATATTTTTTGCTTATCTGCGTGAGTGTCCCTCTCTTTCTTTCCTTCTTTTACCAAGTTTGGTACTCTTTGTACCATTGCTGGTACAGGCCTTCCCTTACCTCTGGGCAATTCCCAATAACATTGTTAGTATTCCTTATTCTTCTATGTTCTCTCTACTGTAAAAAAAAAAAAAAAAAAAAAAAAAAAAAAAACTCCCTCCTTCTTCTTTCTTCTGTGACTGTGATTTGGCTTTTTGTTAAAATTGTACTTTTGGTCGCAAATATGTCTGACCAGTATGATAGAAAAATGCCTAATGTAGACAACCATGTTTCCTGTGTCTACTGACTCAGGGTGCCACATCTGTCCGTGAAACCCCCTTGTGAGATATGTAAAGGATTTAGCTCCCGTACTTTGGCAGAAAGGAAAAACAAGCTTATGCTTAAAGGTCTCCTAAAATCTCCCTTCATGGAGGCTATTTCTGAGTCAGAGGGCTCACCCCCTCCAAAGAGAGAACATAAAAAGAGGAGTAAATACCCTCTTCTCCTCACATCAGTGAATCTAAATCAATGGAGCTGAAACCAAACATTTCTAAATTAGCACCAACAACCTTGGGACTGGGACATCAAACCCCCTCCACAGTGCTGTCTTTGGTTCCAGGACCTCAACAGCCAGCTATGGCACTGTCCTTGGCACCCATGCCCCAAGCACTGACTATGACACCGATAGTGACTACAGTACCAATCTCCCTTTCAGCACCATAAATATTTGTTCCAATTCTGGTCACTTGCCCCCTACCTATACATCATGCTGGTCCTTCGACCTCAGTGCCATAAGGTGAAATACCCCCTCGGACCTGATATTCCCCTTCAGTGGATCTGTTTTTTGGGCAACAATGCAGCCCATTTCTAGACTGTCCTGACTCACCATCGGGGATGTCCATCCACTCCTCCAGGAGCCTTTCGGAACTGGACATAGGCTAGTGGATCAACTCCTGGTGGCCAGAGTAATTCCAACTCCTTCTAATCCTCCCTCCCACCTGGAACTAAGGATTTTTCTCCACAGATTCCACCATATTTTCTTCCTTCAACTTCCCTGGAGGTATCGGAGCCTTCAACACCGATGTCCAGCTTCTTCGGTTGCATTGGTAGATCCTACCATGGTGCCGGAGTCTACCCTTTGGACGTCAACTCATAGGTTCATAGGTTCATACTAGGCTATCTGCCCTAGGGCATTTATAAGCCTAGCCAGAGTGTGTGTGGCTTTCACCACCCCTTAGGATGAGAATACTATACCCGTTAGTTTGCTGTGCCTCTGTCCAGCAGTGATACAGAGATGATTCCCGGGGTAAACCTACGATCTCCCATCCACTCGTCAAGATTTCTCTTGAACAGAGACAGTGAGGGGCTCTGCCTCACATGGACTGGGATTCTGTTCCATAGTGTAGGGAGTCTCTGGGTGATGAATCTGTCCCTCCAGCACGTCCTATTTATATCCATGTTGAGGTTTAAGTCTCTTGCTCTCATGGCTCTGGTGGATTTGGATTTTTTGAGGTGGAGCATGTCCATTAATTCCGGGTTGGACATGGCCTTGTATGTCAGGCACAGATCACCTCTGAGCAGACGATATGCGACTGAATAGAGCTGGAGTTTCTTCAGTCGGGCATCGTATGACATATGTTTGAGACCCTTTATCCTTTTGGTGAGGAACTTTTGGGGTCTTTCCAACTGCTGCAGGTGTTGGGTAAGGTACATTCGAATGGGGCATTGTACTCAATCATTGGTCTGATAAGTGAAGAGTACAGGGGTACAATGACCTCTCCTGATCTGGATGTGAATCCCTTCATGATCAGGTGGGCAATGTAGAAGGTCTTCCTAACCACTTTGGCAATGTGAGTGTCAAAAGAGAGGTTACTGTCAACTTGGGTCCCCAGGTCCCTGATAACTTCTTCCGTGTTTAATGGATTACCACCTATGTGGTAATTAGGGGTTACCTTGTTTTTCCCAAAGGGTATGACTATACATTTTTGGCATTTAGCTTAAGGCCATGGCTCTGGCACCAGTTATCCATTTCTATGAGACCTTTCTGGAGGATGTCTGTGTCTGATGGAGTGTCAATTATGGTGCCCAGTTTGCAGTCATCTGCAAATTTTGTCAGTCACAATCCCCCTATGTTTGCCTGCACTTCAGAAAAATAAATGCCGAACAAGAGGGGGCCCAGGACTGAGCCCTGTGGGACACCACTCGTGACCGGCTTAGAGTCTGACATGGCACCAGCAACTCTAACCCTGTGTGTTCTGTCCTTGAGCCAGTTTGCAACCCATCTTGTGACATATGGGTTTACATCTAGGCTGGTGAGCTTTTCTATGATGCCCGAGTGGGGTATTGGGTCGAATGCTTTTGCTAGGTCAAGGTAGGCTGTGTGAACTGCCTTACCCTCATCAATGGCCTTAGTGACTGTTTCGAAAAAGTTGACCAAGTTCAAGAGGCAGGATCTTCCCTTGACAAAGCCAAATTGGGTAGGATCCAGTGTCTGTAGGTCCCCAATGTCTTTATTTATGAGTTCCATTATGATCCTCTCCATAGCTTTGCAGACAAGGCTCGTCAAGCTTATGGGGCGGTAATTTCCAGGGTCCGTAGAAGCACCGCCTTTGTGGAGTGGGACCATAGTTGCCATATGCCATTCTTTGGGTACGTATCCTGTAGTAAGGCTAAGATTAAACAGCAGCCTTATGTGTGTGTTTAGTTCCTCATTGAGTTTGTGTAGCACACAGCCGGGGACACCGTCCGGTCCCATTGATGCTGTGTTTTTTGCTTTAGAGAGAGCAGCTCTCACCTGGGCATCTGAGATGTTTGGGAGGCTAGACTCTGGTGGGATAGATATTTTTCCTTTTGGGGGGAGGGAGGGGAGAAATTTGCACTGAACCTGTCTGCCAGTATGTTGGCAATGTCTGTGGGTTCAGTGATTTTTTTATCATTTTGGACTAATTCTGAGCATATCTGGGAGTTTCCACCCAGGTTTCTAACATAGCTAAAGAAGGCTTTATGATTGTCTTTTGTGTCATTAGCGATTTTTCTCTCAAAGTTGGCCTTGGATGATTTTATGAGTGATCGTAGTTTTTTGCTAGTATTGATCAGAGATGCCTTCCCATTTAGGGATTTTGCTCTGTCATGTAGTAGCTTTCTCCTCTTGTTGTAGAGTTTGTTTATGGCTGGAGTCCACCAGACCGGCCTGCCTTTGGTGGAAAGGGTCTTGATTTTATTAGGGATTGCTTGATCCATACATTCCTGGAGGTGCTCGTAGAAGGCATTTGTAAGGGTTTCAGCAGCGTGGGTTGTGGTTTCCACTGGCTCGGGGGCCTTGAAGGATACCACTCCAGTCTTAAGAAGTGTGAAGTTTGCTTTTGAGAAGTTCTTCACTGTGGTCTTTTTTGCTGGGGGTGGGGGCGGGATGTGGATCTCCAATGAGATTAATTTATGGTCTGATCTCACCAATGAGGGATATACTTCCAGTGTGGAGCATTTCACTTCACTTGGAGCTGGGCTATCCTCAAGATTGAGACTGGTCTGTTGGCACCATATTCCCTAGTATGGCACCTCTTTTTTCCATGGCGCTGTCTACTATGGTTCTGGTTGCCTTGACAGAACTGAGTGCTCTCATGGCTCCTTCCTTGGAAGTGGGTTAATCAGAGTGGGGTGTGACCCCAGTCCCAAGGTTGTCTTTTTCGGTTCTGGGCTCCCATCCCTCTTTGGGTAGACCTGCTTTCCAGGTGATGGAGAGGGCACTTGCCTCTGCAGGCTCCCACCTGGTCCCTTCGGTGCCAGAGACCCAAATAATTTTGTTCCTCTGAGCCACAGCTGACATAGCCCACTACTCACGGACACCGGGCATGTGAACCTCAAGACATCCATCCACAAGGTACCCACACTGTAGAGTCCTCCTCAGATTTCCCCATCGAGGAGGTACCTCACAAGAGATCATGCAAGAGGAACCATGTGATTTCCCTGAGGAATCCCTCACTGAAGATACAGACTACAATGAAGGGGAAGGGTTTCCATGGTCGCCACCTGAGGATGTCTCCTTTGGAGACATATTAGAAATCCTGAAGCAGCGGGGAGACTGGCAGTCCACCACCCCTTCCTCTGAGGAGTAAGCATTCTTGCAGGCTTTCCGTGCTTGGCCCTCTACTTCCTGGGTGACCCTGCCTGCAGATGAGCTGGTTCAGCTCATTATTCAGCACACCTGGAAGAGTTCTGATACTGTTGAGCCTATTCCCTGGAGACCACACTAAATTCTTTCTCCTCCATAGGGCAACCCATACTAGTCCAATGGCCTACCAGTAGATGCTGTAGTTGTGACAGTGGCCACTAAGAAAGGGCTCACCAAGAAGAGCACTACTGTTCATCCCCATAACAGGGAGTCTCAGGCAATAGAATGACTAGAGAAGAGGGTGTACTCATCAGTGACCTTTGCCATTTGGTCCTTGAACTATCTGGAACACATCACCTGGCTTCAGAGAGACCTAATTTCAGAACTTTCAGAAACCCTGGCAGGAGCAATTTCTGATGAGGTATGTGACAATCTTGCCTCACAGCTTGTCACCCTGGAATCTATCTCTAACTCATCCATGTGATTGATTTCTCACTCTACCAAAGGGGTGGCTAGAGCAGTGGTTGCAGGCATTGCCATGAGATGTCATGCCCGGATGCACCTGTGTGATTTAGAAGATCCCTTTAAGTCTTCGATTCTCAATGCCCCTGCAGAGGCCTCATCTCTTTTTGGCCCAAAGGTGAAAGACACTTTAGCCAGGTGTGAAAACGACGGTAAGACCTTGTCTGCTGTGGGTGTATGTTTTTCCACCCCCCCCAATGACACTACTCTAGGAATCAGAGGAGTGGAAAGATGTGGTACTGGAAATCCCAGGGTCCATTCCGTGACACACATGGGGAATTTTCCCCCAGGGTAGAGGGGAGAACTTAACTGGAAGACACCCCTTCAGAGGCGGGGGGGGGTCCGTGTAATCAGGAGTTCAAACATTCCTTCTCTAGACAGCCCTATTAGTGCTCCTGAAGAGTGGCCTGATTGCTTACCTCAGGAAGCAGTCAGGGAACGTTTATCTCTGCACCACCTTGCATGGCAAATGATAACCACAGATTTTTGGGTGCAGATGATAATTGCCAGAGGTTATCACATTCCTTTCAATCTCAACCAAGGCCACTAAGGCATATTCCCTGTCAAAGGGAAGCAGCAGCTCAAGAAATTCAAAAGCTGCTTCTAAAAAGAGTCAAACAGTCCCAACAGACCACATGGGATCCAGATTCTACTCAAGGTTCTTTTTAGTGCCAAAAAAGACAGGGACTGGAGGCCAATTCTGGATCTCAGCATCCTAAACAAATTTGTCAAGCAAACAAAATTCCAGATAGTCATGGTTTAGTCTATACTCCCCTTTCTGGGGAAAGATAATTGGATGTGCACGACAAATCTTCAGGACGCGTATTACCACATAAAAATAGAGAAGAACTCCAGAAGATTCCTCCACTTCAGGCTGGGAGCCAATCACTACCAATTCCGAGTGCTGCCCTTTGGTCTCTCTATGGCCCCCAGAGTGTTCAGCAAATGCATGACAGTAGTAACAGCTCACTTGAGACTGCAATGATTCCGGGTGTTTCCATATTTAGATGATTGGCTCCTTACCCCTTCGACCAAGTATCTATTGGTTTCAGCTATAAATTACACTCTACAAGTTATGGAACACTTAGAGATAACAGTAAACAAAGAGAAATGCAAGTTAATTCCTTCTCAAAGACTGGGGTTCATAGGGGCAACTTTCGATACTCGGTCTTGCCTAGTATGCTTTCCACTTCACAGGCTACAAAGACTCAGGTCTCAACTCCTGGTGATACTCTGTCAGCACAAAGCTTCGGCATGAGCAATCCTCCAACTACTGGGGTTAATGGCAGCATCAATAACAATAGTTCTACTGGCAAGACTGCACATGAGACTTCTACAGTGGCTTTTGCTAACACAGTGGTCCCCTTTGACTCTTTCTGATGTCCTTTCAGATCAGGATAACAAATCGGTGCAAACAAGATTTAGTTTGGTGGATGAAGCCAGAAGACCACGTATGGAGTCACCCTTTCTCCTCCTCTCAGCCCAGAGCCATAGTGACCATGGACACCTCCCTGACTGGGTGTGTGGGGGGGGGGATTTCCAGGGAAAGATAGTCCAAGGCACTTGGTCACCAGTGGAGCCCAACCTGCATATCAGTGTTCTAGAACTGAGGGCAATGCTTGTAGCGTTGCAAGCATTTCAACCTGTTCTCCCTTCAGGGACAATTACCATCCAGTCCGACAACTTGTCAGTAGTCTGGTATGTCAACAAACAAGGGGGAACCAAGTCCTACCTGTTGTGTCAAGAGGCCATGAGAATTTGGCAATGGGCGTTAGCTTCCAACCGCTTTCTGATAGCAATGCACATTCCCAGGGATTCCAAAGTAATTGCTGACAAATTGAGCAGATGCATTCTCCTGTCTTACGAGTGGTCCCTCAATCCTGTCATAGTGACGAGGACCTTCAGTCACTGGGGCTAGCCTTCCTGCAATCTGTTCACATCCCCCGCAAATCACAAATGCAGCTGCTACTTTGCCCTAATTCCCCCACAGGGGGAGTCCCTGAGGGACACTCTTGTACATAATTGGCCCACGGGACTTCTTTATGCTTACGCTTCCCTTCCTCTGATCCCACAATTCTTGAAGAAGACTCTTTGGTTGAAAAAGCAGAGTAATCTTCATTGCACCCTACTGGCCCTGACACATTTGGTTTCCCTTTCTTTGGCCTCATCTAGTACATCAACCATGGATTCTGGATCCAACTCCAGAATTGCTGTCGCACCCACAAGGGTTGATACATCCGAACATATCGAGCCTCAAGCTGACAGCTTGGTTCCTCCACTTCTGGTAATTGCCAGGCAAAGCAATCTATCCTCCCCTGTCTGTCACATTCTTCTGGCTTCCCATAAACCATCCACCAGGAAACTTTATCTCAGCAAGTGGAAAAGATTCATAATCTGGTCTCGGGAAAAGGGAGTAAACCCTTTTTGGCACCGCTTTCTGTGGTACTAGATTATAGGTTCATAGGTTCATAGGTTCATACTAGGCTATCTGCCCAAGGGCATTTATAAGCCTAGCCCATAGTTATGTGGCTTTCGCCACCCCTTTAGTTTGAATAAAAACTATGCCTATCATTTTTCTGTGCCTCTGTCAAGCAGTGACACTGAAGTAATCCCTGGGGTATATCTGCGATCTCCCATCCATTGGTCAAGATTCCTCTTGAACAAGGCCAGCGAGGTGCTCTGCCTCACATGTACTGGGATTTTGTTCCACAGCATAGGTAGTCTCTGGGTGATGAATCTGTCCCTCCAGCACGTTCTATTTATAACCGTGTCAAGGTTTAAGTCTCCCGCCCTTGTGGTTCTGAGGGATCTAGATTTTTGAGGTGAAGCATATTCATCAAATCTGGGTTTGACATGGCCTTATATGTCAGGCACAGGTCACCTCTGAGCAAGCGGTATGAGACTGAATAAAGCTGGAGTTCTTTCAGTCGGGCAGCATAAGACATATTTTGAGACCCTTTATCCTTTTGGTGAGGAACTTTTGGGGCCTTTCAAGCTGCATCAGGTGTCTGGTCAGATACATTCGAACGGGCATTGTACTCAATCATAGGTCTAATGAGTGATGAGTACAGGGGACGATGACCTCCCTTGATCTAGATGTGAATCCCTTCATGATCAGGTGGGCGATATAGAAGGTTTTCCTAACTACTTTAGCAACATGAGTGTCAAGCGAAGACTACTGTCAACTTGGGTCCCCAGATCCCTGATGACTTTTTCTGTGCTCAGTGGATTGTCACCTATATGGTAGCTAGGGGTAACCTTGTTTTTCCCGAAGGGTATGACTATGCATTTTTTGGCGTTTAACTTCAGGCCATGGCTCTGGCACCAGTTATCCATTTCTGTGAGGCCCTTCTGGAGGATATCTGTGTCAGATGTGTTTTCGACTATGGCGCCCAGTTTGCAGTCATCTGCAAACTTTGTCAGCCATAACCCTCCTGTGTTTGCTTGTACTTCAGAAAAGTAGATGCCGAACAAGAGTGGACCCCTACCCATCTTCTTTATTTATCTAATCTCCTTCATTCAGGAGTGGTAGCTTCATCCAGTCGAGTACACTTGGCAGCAATCTCCAACTTCTACAATGGTTTCAAGGACTCTTCCTTGATTTCACACCATCTCTGTAAAACCTTTTTGAAAGGTGTTACACACATCAGCCGCCCCTTCAAACAGCCGATTGAGCCCTGGCGTTTGACATCAGTTCTACAAGCCTTGACTCACCCTCCTTTTGAATCTGCTGCTAATTGTGATTTGAAATTCTTATCCTGGAAAACTTTATTCTTGGTGGCCATTACCTCAGCAAGACGAATTTCTGAATTGCAAGCCTTGTTTATTAAGTATCCTTACATAGTGTTACATAAGGACATAGTATCACTCTGAACTAATCCCTCCTTTTTACCCAAAGTTATTTCTGACTTGACTGTTAATCAAGCGATTGATCTACCCATCTTCTTTCCAAAATTTTCTAATAAAGGAGAATATTCATTACATATGCTTGACATGCATAGACAATTGCATTTTTATCTTGTCAGATCTAAATCATTACGAAAATCTGACCAATTATTTGTATCATTCTCAGGACCAAAATTGGGAAGATCTGTTTCCAAAGTTACTTTATCTAAATGGTTGAGAGATTGCATTTGCTTTATTTATCAATGGAATAAGACTTCACAACAAGATCAGTTACAACTTCTGTTGCCTTCCATGGATGATATTTGTGCAGCAGCAATATGGGCTACTCCTCATACCTTTATCACACATGACAAATTGGATATGGTCTCCAGGGGGAGATCTTCCTTTGGTTCAATGGTACTCAGGAATATTCTTCCATAGGCCTCCCAGGAAACAAAGTAGCTAGAGACTCTTCCCATCTCTAAGGAATGAATGAAGATTAACAACATCAGAAAAAGAAGTTATGTTCTTACCATAAGGTTCCATCTTTGTTGTTGATCTTCATCCATTCATTACAACCCACCCGCCATCCCCCTCCTGGAGGTTCGGATATGGTCCTAGCCTATGATGGGGAAGTTGCTCAGACAAAGCCTCTGCTTTCTTTCTTTCTTTCTTACAGGCAAACTTGATCTGAGGTAATATTGAGAGGGGCAGTATGGGTAGTGCTTAGCTCGAGAGTTTTTTGGCCGGCGCTAGCTTGTTATAATGGCTGACTCTGTTCTGAGGACATAGCTGACACTCATCAGTAATGAATGAATGAAGATCAACAACACAGCTGGAGCATTATGTTAAGAACGTAACTTCTTTTTTGTCTTCTCTCCACAAAACTACACTGATCCATATCTATCAATTTTGGCATTACTGTTGCCATTCTTTTACACATTATAGATATAAACACTTTATAATCATGGTTTAGTATTGAAATGGGCCTATATGATGCAAGATCTGATGGCTCTTTACCCTCTTTATGTATTAGAGCTACTGCTGCTTTCTTCCAGGATGTTAGCACTTCTCCTTCTCTTAAAGTACTGTTAAAACCTTCCAGATCTTTAGCAGTTTTTTTCCCTCCTAGCTTCCAAACTTACACAGGAGCACCATCTATTCCTGGTGACTTTCCTGTAGATTGCTTATACATGACAATTTTTATCTCATCTCCTCCTATCTTAAATGTTAGTAATTGAGCCTCATCTACTTCTAACCCTGGAATATTTCATTCTTCCATAAACATTTCCATTTGTATCTTTTCTTGATTTCTATATGTCTCTGGTTTATACAGACTTGTATCCAAAATATTTACAATACCTTTACAGGATCTCTTGTTACCGTCCTTCTTTTAGACACCCTAAGCTTGGTGACAGCCCTTTCTGCTTGCTGTTGCATGAGTCATTGTGCTAAAAGTTTTTGTGCTCTGGAGTTATTATCAAGAAACAGCAATCTTTCTAAATGTGTGTATATTTTCAAGGTAATCACTTATTTTCTGCTTAGCATTCTGCAGTTGATCCTCTTCTTGTTCTATGAGATTCCCCCTATTCTGCAATACGTTTACATTTGTCAGTCCTTCTAAATAATTCTTGTTGCTTCTTAACCATAGCTCCCTTTCTTTTATTTCTACTCTATTTTTAGACTCCACCGTAATTTTATCCCACTCCCCAGCTATATTTTCAGAAATAATTTGTATCCTCTTGAATAGCTCCTGAATAATCTCCACTCCCCATTCCTTAAATTCCTCTCTTTTCAACAGAAAGGTGGAAAAGTGCCAGTGTCTCACTTTTATTTCATCATGCTGTCTTTTTATTTTAGTTATTATTGCTGCATAATCTAAAATAGTTATTGGGTGTGTAGCAATACCTTCAATTAAATGCACATGTTCTTGTGAAGTGTAAATTCTGTCTAGCCTAGCCCAGTTTTTATATCTTGGGGAAATAATATGTAAATCCACTCCAAACTCCTATTAGTGAATTCACATCTTCCATGCTAAATATTTTCATAAATTTCTTTAAACATTGACCCTCCTTTGTTATACTTTCCTTCTGGGCCCCCAAATACATCTTCACTGCTGCAAATCAAATTCCAGTCCCTACCTATAAGTAATATTCCTTCCTGAAAACTGATTTTTTTCTCCCAGAATCTTCTTAAGCTCCATTAAAGCAGTTTTAGTTGTAGTATAAATATATGGCAGTGTAATCCTCCTCCCTTGCCAGTAGCCCCTTAGCACTAAAATCTGCCAATATTATCTTTTTTATCCTCTTATATCATTATTGGATCTCCTCTTTCAATTAATTTAAGTACTCCTCTTTTTCTTTGTCCCAGATATTCTGCTGAATAACCATCATGAAAACCTTTCTTTATCAAATTCACATGTTCATTTCTTTCCAAGTATGTCTCCTGTAACATAGCTACTTGCACTCTACATTTTTAATATAGTTCACTATTCTTTCTCTTTTGCATTTATCTCTGAGACCATTGACATTTAAAGACATTACAGAACGCATCATTGTATTAAAAATTATTATTCCCACAATTTATGTATAATAGCTTTTTTGTTAAAAGTCTAGTTCCAGCTTTTGTGTTAAATGCATACAGTGTTTGGCAGGTTGAACTTTTATATACTTGTTTCTTGTCATATCCATTTAAGCCTATTTCACAACTTACAACACTTTTTGTTTTAGTGAAAGCCCTTAAAAAAACAACACCCCCTAAAACCTAGTAATTTAATACTAGCACACAAAACTATGTACATCTTCAAATACTGAAGTTTTATCTTCCTGATAGGAACAAATGTCCCAAACTGGCAGCCACACTCACGGAATTGAGTTAACCTAAAAGAAAAGTTATCTATGCAAAGATGCATGGTGCAGCCTGTGCTTCTACTAAGTGCTAATTCATTTTGTCTTATCTTTATAGCTCTCCCAGTTGAGAAAACCTCCTGAATGCTTTCAGAGAACATTATCTCCTAGCCAATTTCTCTTTTCTTTTTTCCCCAACTAGTCACTCTGCACCAGACTGCAACCAGTTTCCCTTTATCAAATTGTCTCTATGGAGACCTCCATGAGGGCCAGATGCAGAATTGTTACTAAGCATACATTCATTTGCTAGAAAAGCCTCGTAACATTCAACATTCTTTTTCATTTACTTTCTTGCTCTTAAAACTTGTTTCTGAATCAGTCTAAGGTCCTTATTCCAGTCATTTTCCCATGCAGGAATGAGAAAAAAAACATTCATTTTTCTTTTGTCATGCTCTTTTAACAAGGCTTTTGTTTTACACTGCAGTGCTTACATTTCTTAAAACTGAACAAAAAGGAGAGAAGGGAGTAAAAAGGAAAAAAAGAACAGCAGCACTTATTTACAATCCCCATTACTCTTAAAATACCTGAGAAAACTGTACTTTATAGCATGCAAAGAAAACCATGCAACACAAAAATAATACTGTTAAGAAAAAAATGTTTTCTTTACTTACAGTTAACTTTCTCCCATCTATTCCCCTCCCCCAAAGCATTTTTCCAAACATTAATGGCATTAAGTAGGGCATATACTTTATTTTGTCCACAAGTCCAGAAATCCAATATTTCTAGGTATTCTTGTTCTGTCACATTTCACAAATATAATTGTTGCATTGTAATCCTTTATTAAGTTACTGGCTTTACTACAGTTCATCTCCATCTCCCAAATCCTGTCTCTGCTTAATTTCCAATGTAGTCTTTGATTCTTCTCATCAACTCTCATACTCCCTCTGACTCCCATGCACTGTCCCAGTAATCAAGGAGCCTCAATCCTCACCACTAACACCAGTGAAGGACATGCACATTGGGAGGATGATAGGTATATGCACAGTAAAATACAACTTCCCTTAAGAGCACACAGAGATCACAGTCAGTCTAGGGCTAGTTTCTCCCTCACTCTCCAGATCCCTAATAAGACTCCTCACTGGCACAGCTATAGGATTAAGATCTCAGCTGAGTGGTCAAGTCAAAACCTCCAGCAGCCTCTCTGTCCAACCAGTGTTTCTTGTCCCTGACCAAGAAGCTGACACACACACTTTGAGATTTGACACCAACACACAGACATTCCTGGGGAAGGCTGACACAGGTTTACTAGCTATGCCCCCTTCTGCCCAGACTATAAGGTAGTACCAGCTGCCACCAACCACCCTTATCAGCTACTAAAAGGCCCTTCCCAAAGGGTGACAAATTCTACCGTGTACTGTTACTAATATCCAAATGGTAAGTGTGACTAAGACTTGAAGGCTATTGGAGTAGCTTGTACAGTATCACCAAATAAATATGCAAGTACTGTAAGAGCTTAAATATTTCTGTACAAAACCAGCTACAATTAAAAGGTTTAAATATAATTAATAATAAGTAATAAAAGCACAAGACAATGCTCATTAACTCAACACAGTGACAGGAGAGTTCAGAATCACAGGAAATATTTTAAAACAACATTGCAGAACAGTCTCACATAAATACAGAAAACATCTAGACTACTCTTGCTATATTCCTATCTATCTCTAAGAAATACTGTGCCCTAAATGTCTTACTTACAGAGCCAAGTAGATATAGATGAGAAATGCTGAAGCGATGTTTAGAGGTCCAGAACAAAATACACAATTTCCTGACTTTCTCTCTCAGATAATTCTTAAATTAATAGTACACATTACTGCTGGATTAGCTAGATGATATCACTATTTGACACTTGCATCTAGTTTCCAGGCTAAATAGATATCAAACAGTATTTAACATGTCTCTGTCAAAAATACTTATCTCTTAGAAGCTGACACTTGTCTCTTAGAAGCTTGCCTAGAACTGGTAATCATAAAACTGCTAAATACTTTTACCCTTGAAACTTATAATTATCTCTGTCTCAAACAATAGAAATAATTTCCAGCTGCAGACATTCTGTCTTCTAGTTGAGATAAACTAACTTTATATATCGTAAAACATTTTACTTATTTTCTTAGAGTTTGCAGGTTAACTCTGTATTTTCCAACTTCTACTTTGAAAAGATATATTTGCACAGGCATAGCGCCCATATACATTTCTGCTCTTTTCCAGCAGGGTGCACTGTGGTTAGATATTAAAGCTCAGCACATAACATATAGTTTAATCATAGCATATAGTTCTCTTACGTTTATAAGACAAGCCTGTGGATCATATTAATATTTACAAATTACATAGGATTATTTACAAAATTCTAGCTAGCTGGGCTGGCAGCCTTCACACTCCTTTCCTTCTTTCCAACATTTTCATTTGAAACAGTGGTACAGGTACAGTCTCTCTTTAGTCTTGATTACTAGAAGAAAAAGAAACAGAATCTGCTTCTGTTTCACAGCTTGCTTTTTGTTGGACAAACTTTTGTATTTCCTCCTTAGCATGTACTTCATAAAAAAAAAAACAATTTTGTCCCTCGGGGAAGAATACCTTGAAGACAGCTGGATACAAGCATTTGAGTCTCACACCTGTCTCGACATTTCCTGAACAGTGGAATGAATTTACTCCTTTTATTCCAAGTGTACAATGAGTAATCATTCTCCAAAAGTACTCTGTTGTCTCCTACTTTTAGTATTTTGTCCTTCTGCCACATTGTTGTCAGAATCAACTGCTTCTGCTGGTAGGATAGCATTTTTACTTTTGAATGTTTACATTGATTTCTCATAGCCAGGTTTGGAGCATGCATACAATGTGACCTTTCAACTAACAATTCCTGTTGTGGAATACCAGTCCAGTTGCTTATGTGTGCTTTCAGAAGATGAATGCAGCCTATTCCTTCCATCTTCTCTGGTATAGCTGAAAATCTCAGGTTTTCCCTGTGTGCTCTGTCCTCTAATTCTATTATCTTATAAGCATCTCTTCCTGAGCAGTCTCATATTCAGCCAGCCTCCTCTTCATTTTAATTTCCAATTCTTGCATTTTTATCACCACATCCGAATACCTGTTTAAAGCTTCTTCCATTTTTTCCAGCCTTTTGTTGTTTGTGTTGATATACTCCATTAGTATTTTAACTAGGTCTGTGTGCAGTTGTCTTATATCTTCCTGTAGGTTACTGGAAGTCATGTCTGGAGGTTGCATTGCTTTTTGCTGAACAGCTGCAGAACTTTCCCCAGTCAGTGTTTCTTCCTCACTTTCTGTAGATACTTTTTTCCAGTTGCTCTGTATTTCTTTCTTCTTGACTTCCGGGCAGTACACTTACTAGCCAGTTACTGAAATTTACTCATAAATACAAACGTCTTCTGGCCTTCTTTGTTGAATTTCTGTTTTCACACTGGAAGAACTAGAGTTAAACTGTTACTCAATGTGCAGCCATCTTGGAAGTCACAGCAACGCATCACTTTTGTAGTAATACCCCTGCTTGCAACCTCCTGTGACTTTTGTTCCCTTCCTTGTCTCAGTGGGTGTTAGTACAACACATGCTTTTTTTGGTTACATTTACGACATTTAACCCCAAGACATGGGTGCATATCAGAACTGGTGGCTTCCCCCTTTGCCTGTGGAACTTGATGTGATAGCTGAGACTACCACCATGTATCCCCTTATAGCTATGTGACCTATGTGTAGTGATAGGGACCTCTTCTTTTTTCAGCTGTGACCTGGTAGCTAAACAGATTCCTCACTTCCTCCCCAGTATTATATTCCTGCCTGATTCACATGTGCTAGCTTTTAAAATGTAGTGACTTGGCAGCCACGAATCCACCTATCAAACAAATTGCTTATTTCTAGAATATAACCACTCTTGTCATCCACCATTTTCTGTAGTGCCTGAATTTCTTTCACTTCAGGAGTTAGTTTAAAGAACTAAAGTAAACCATTGTTTAATTGTATCATAATTCAAACCAGCATCAGTTAACTTTGAGGCAACATGTATTGTTTTACACATCAGCATAGAGGTTAAAAATGTCACCAACTGCCCTGGTCAGTTTGGGCTGTTTAAATACCATTTTGCATAATAAATGAAACTGTTAAGATAATCCATTTTAAACTGTGGAAGTAATTTGATACTGATCTTGGCATTTAGGGTTCTGCTTTCCCCTTCCCCAGTATTCACATGTCTCTCATGAAGAACCAATATCTCCTTATTGTGATATCTCCACTTTTCTGTATCTTCAGCATGTAAATGCTTCATTATATCAGCTACTTTAAACTCCAGACTTGCCATTTCTAATGCCAGTCTCCATAATTCCAGATGGGTTTTGAAGTCATCTAGAGAAGGGTTGGACTATCCTGCATGGTGTACATCCACTGCACCTACTAGGCCATCTTCCAGCTTAGTAGACTGCATTCCAGCTGCAGACAGGGCTGCTATCATGTCCTTCTTGGACATAACAGTATGCAAAATTCCTTCGTTTTTACACACCTTAGTCATGTATGAGACTAACATCTTGGCATATTCTTCAGAGCTCATTCTGGTTGTTTCCTATTATTTTAAATAAATAAAATAAAATAAAATAACTGATATGCAATATATATATATATATATATATATATATATATATATATATATATATATATATATAAAATCTGTATATTTACTTTTATGGCTGTAGGGGTATATGCAACTTAGGTGGCCAAAGTGCTTTGCAGGCTCAGAAAGACCAACTTGATATCTATACCACCGATGTACAATGGAAAGAATATATTTTCAGTGAGGGAGATGGATGGAGGGATGAATACCACCACCACTGCCAACCAATGTGGAGGAGGATGATAGAGGAATTAGGTCTGAATCCCACTACTGCCAGCCAATGAAAATAGCCATCAGGCTGTGGTCTGTCTGGTCACACTGTTGATTCCAAACAGATTAAAGTATACAAAAGGACATACAACAATGAATCACTAAGCAATTCACTAACTGCAGCTTGGCCACAAGAAAAAAGTATGCACTGCCGCCCTGGGTATCAGCCTTCATCATCCACACATAAGAACAGGCTTCATATTGAACAACCCAAGAAGCAAAGTATATGGCTTAATTTCCCAGTCCCATTTCTCATCACTCTGAGTTTTACTGCCTTCCATTGCTCACTTGCTCACAGTAAATTCACTTTAAATAAACTCATGTATTCACATACATGCACACACACACACACACACACACACACACACACACACACACACACACACACACACACACACACACACACACACAAAAATGCTCTTTAATTTTCAGATAAGATGGTAATATTTTGCAATGGCATTTGTCCTGGCTCATCCCAGTAAACTGCCAAGACTCCAAATGTTCATTTAGGAACATCCTAGATGCTGCTCACTTGATAATAAGCTAAATAATTAATTAAAAAAAACAAATGATAGTGTGTAGCATGATGGCCTGGAAAATTATAGGTGGATGTCAGCATTTTGTTACAATTTAGTCTTGTCAGTTAATAAACAAGTAAAAGACAACCAGACGTAACATTTTTTAAAGTGAATAAATACAAATACATTACTGAGAAAAGGATGACTTGGCAATACATAAGTTAAATGTACAGCTGTATCACCATACATGGAAATAAACAATAATACTGTTGAACAAATAGATTAGAAGCAAGAAAGACATCAAACTACAGATAGGCTTTCCAGGCTATTCTTGACTATAAGAATTACTGAGCAATATTGTGATGATTGGGGAGAGATGGGTGAAGGCTGCCAGTCTAGTCAAATACAATTTGATATATAATTCTAGAAGCTGCTGTATAAATAAATGTAAAATGCAGGCTTGTGTTTTTAAATGAAAGAAAAACGCTGTAAAATGTGAACTTCAAGATTGTTACAACATTGCCCCCTTGCTGTAAAGAAAAGTCAAGCCTTTCAAATGTGTCTTTTGAAATTTAAATGATTTTATGACATTCTTTGATCTTTAAAGTTGGTTCCAGCCAGGCTGGCTGAAGACATTCTGTCTATTGTGTTAACTAAGGACTAATTGCTAGAGTGTATATGTGAAATGCCTTTTAATGTTGTATTCTCCTATGCAGGTGTTAGCTTGCTAAATAATGCAGTTTCTGTTAGCCTGGGAACTCCAGGTTAAGTGTCAAAGAAATGGTGTAATGGACACTAACTCAGAATGATGTAATCTGGGGAGGACCCAGAGACATGTTTGTTAGTAATGTTTAAATACTATTTCTCACAAGAGACCGGGGAGCATTTTGATCTTGATATCCAACCAGCACTCTGCTTATGCTCACATGTGAGTTTCTAGCACTGTGATTTCTTGTAGGAATAGTTAAAGCTAGTAAAGATTAATTAGGTATCTTTCATTGAAATCAGACCTGTCCTACTGTATTATTTTAAGTTTCTGTGTGATCTCTGAACTCTGAGATATCTCTGTGGTGCAGTAGTTTTGTCTTGTGTTTTAATTATTTATTATTAAATATTTTAAAGCTTTCTACCTGTGGCTGCTTTGTGTAGAGATAAGCTCTAGAATACATTGCATATTTATAGAGGTTATTGTAATAGGCCACTCTAAAGTAAGCCTTGACTGTTAGTCATACTACCATTGGATAATAATATTGCACAGTAATAATTGGATACCCTTTTAAGGGCCTTTTAGTAGCTAATATTATTAACTGGGTGGTGGCAGTAATTACTACTGTATAGTCTGGGTAAAGGGGCACAGCTGGAGAATCTGTGCCAGCCTTTCACAGGAGAGTCTGTGAAGTTGTATAAATACTTATCTCAAAGTGTGTGTGTGTTGTGTCAGCTACTTGGCAGGGACACAAAGTACTGGTTGGACAGAGAGGGGTACTGGAGGTTCTAGCTTGCCCAGTTAGGCTGAGACCTGGACCCTATAGCTGTGCCAGTGGGGAGTCTTATTGGGGACCTGGTGAGCAAGGGAGCAGCCAGCCCCAGACTGACAGTGATCTCTGTGTACACTTAAGGGAAATTGTACTGTACTGTGTGTATTAGTTATCCTCTCCTCTTCTAGGAGGCGACCTCCCTGGTGTTAGTGGTAAAGATTGAGGCTCCTTGATTGCTGGGCCAGGGCACGGTCATCACAAGTGTTTGGCAGTGGTGGGATCTACTTCACATACTAATTGGCTTATAGTAGTGTGGGTAGAGCAAATTCCTGTAGCTTATGTACAGTGATCTTTGAATGTGTTTTGTACTCTAAAACAGCCACACAGTGTATACTCAGATTTCAGATCACAATTGTTTTATTTCTTTTGTTAGCTTAGTGTTAGTCAGGGTGAGCAGGCAGCATGTCAGCAGAAGAGTATGGAAAGCTGACAAGGAGCCAGCTGGCGGAGATGTGCCAGGCTAGGGGACTGGTGCATGGAAACCTGGCTAAAGTAGACCTGATTACAGCCTTGGTTACAGCTGCATCAGTGAACAGCAGCCTTGAGGACAATCAGACTGACAGTGGAGGTACAATATCCTCGGAAAATGGACAGCTCAACCTTTCTACAGTGGACTTAAAAATCCAGCTGGAGCTAAAGAGACTTGAGTTGGAGGCCAGGAGTATGGAACTAGAAGCAGCCGAAAAAATGAGGAGTCTACAAGCTGAGGAAAATGAATGGCAAAGGAGGCATGAGAGGGAAATACTGACTCTTCACCAGAGTCATGGAGGTAATGCGGAAGGGAGTAACCGGGCCCCAGAAGCACAAAAGGTCAGTAAATTTCTTCCACAGTTTAAAGAGGGGGATAATTTTGATATCTTCATTCATATGTTTGAGCGGGTATGTAAACAGTATGAAGTTGACCAAGGGCTCTGGGTACGGTTCCTGACCCTCTTACTCCATGGTAAAACTGTAACTTCTTTAGCAAAAATGTATGTCACTGGCTGCTTTGATTATACTGCTTTAAAAAGACATTTATTAGAATGTTTTACGCTAACACCTGAAATGTGTAGGAAAAAGTTTTGTGAGCATAGACGCAAGGCAGATGAAAATGTATGTGAATATATTGCTAAACTGAGTACTTATTTTCATAGCTGGGTGAGTGGATGTCAGGTTACCACTTTTGAAGGGCTGGCAGTCCTTTTCATAAGGGAACAAGCCCTTAGCACTTTGCCTGAGGACATTAGGATATGGTTAGCTGATAAACAGTGTGCTACTTCAGAGGAGTTGGGGAAGAAGGGAGACCTATACCTAGTAAGCAGGGTAGCCCTGCACAGGAAAGTGACCCCCCCAGTACTGCTCACGGGACTAAAGGAACCCATGGTGAGCAGCACAGACTGCCCCAACAGAACCCGCCAGTAGCAGGGGAATCCACTAGTCCAGGTACACGTCCAGGAGCTAGGGTTAAATGTTTTGAATGCAACCAGTGGGGCCATGTGGCATACAAATGTCCATGGAGGCAAGGTGGGGAACCAAAGGTGAGGGAGCCAGTAAGTGGGACAGACAAAATGTCAACAGTGTGTTGTCTTGAGACAACAGGGGTATGGAACTACCATCCTGCAGATGTCCTGAGAGGGAAGGATTTGGATGAGG
Source organism: Protopterus annectens (assembly GCF_019279795.1). Lineage (NCBI taxonomy): Eukaryota > Metazoa > Chordata > Ceratodontiformes > Protopteridae > Protopterus > Protopterus annectens. The sequence goes on from NC_056732.1 coordinate 1,443,706,600, forward strand.
CAGCACTATGTACTTATGCAGTTACATGCAGTGAGGCTAGGAGACAAGCATGTGGGTCTGGTAGCCTGGGGGAGACCCAGACAGACTACATACTTGCAGCCAGGACTGCTGAGGTGGTTACTTCAGGGAGTGAGCTACACTGTAACGGTGAGACTGAATGTGAGCCACAGCTGCTTGTGGGTACCGATCTTCCCTTGGACAGGGTAACTGCAAAGGAAGAGGTATGTAGTAGTACCCAGGCTGACAGTGAGGCACCACTGTCAGAGGATACCAGACTTCCAGTGGAAGGGGAGCTGGGAAGGGTTACAAGGAGAGACTTGAGACAGGCTCAGCTCTCAGACCCTACATTGCAAGGCCTGAGGCTGGTAGCTAGGGAGGCACCTGATTCTCAAGAGAAGGGGGAATCTGTATACTGGAACAAAGGGTTACGGTACAGAGAGTGGACCCCTGAGGGAGGGCTAGAAGGTGAGAGAGTAAAGCAGTTGGTAGTGCCTAGAGCTTACCATCTGGCACTTCTAGTCATGGCCCATGATATTCCCTTTGCAGGTCATATGGGCATAAAACGTACAAAGAGGCATATTATGCAAAACTTCTATTGGCCTGCAAATTTCCAGAGATGTAACAGGGTACTGCAGGACCTGTGAGCAGTGCCAAAAGGTAGGCAAGGCAGGAGACAAGGTGAGAGCTCCTTTGATGCCTTTGCCTGTGATTTGAGGAGCCATTTCAGAGGGTAGCTATGGATATTGTGGGTCCTCTGAGTACCCCAAGTTCCATAGGGAAAATGTATATCCTAGTGATTGTAGATTATGCTACACGATACCTGAGACAGTGGCTTTGTCCTTCATTGAGGCCGAGAATGTGGCAAATGCTTTGCTAGAGATTTTCAGAAGGGTAGGTTTCCCAAAGGAAATACTGTCTGACAGAGGTGCCAGTTTTAACCTGCTGGCTTGTCTGTGGAAGTCCTGTGGGGTTAAGCACATGAAGACCACCCCCTACCATCCCCAGACTAATGGTCTTGTTGAGAGGTTAAACTCTACAATCAAGTCCATGCTACGGGCATTTGCAGATCAGTTTAAGAGGGAGTGGGACACATATCTGCCCCATCTGTTGTTTGCTTACAGAGAGGTTCCCCAGGAATCCACAAGTTTTTCACCCTTTGAGTTGCTGTATGGGCACAGGGTGAGGGGACCTCTAGATTTAATTTGAGATTAGTGGGAAGGTGAGTGTGAGTCTCACAAGGAGTCTGTTGTGGCATACACCCTAACCCTCAGGACAAGGCTCAGGGAACTCATGGGCCTGGCCCAGGAGAACCTGGCAGAAGCCCACAACAGAAAAAGGTGTGGTATGACAGGAATGCTTGAGCTAGAGAGTATGCTGTAGGGCAGCAGGTGATGGTTTCTCATTCCTGTCAGACACAACAAGTTGCAAGCAGCTTGGGAGGGACCCTACAAGGTGGTAAGAAAGGTATGCGATGTTAACTACATGGTGGAAGTGCTAGGCAGACGGCAGGGGCACAAATTGTACCATGTTAACATGATGAAATCTTACCATGATAGGGAAGCCCTTGTGCTGAGCATTTGCAGTGGATTGCAGGAGGAGTCTGAGAGAGATCTTGTGACTGATCTCCTCAGTGAGGCTTGGGCTGACATCTCGGTGGAAGGGGTAGCAATGTCCCAGCAGCTATCTCCTACCTAGATTCGAGAAATCCAAGCAGTGTTGCAGGAATTTGGGGATGTGTTCACTGGAAAATCAGGGAGCACCCACCCGGTGCAGCACCAGGTGGATACAGGACCCCAAAGGCCTATCAAGCAGGCCCCTTATAGGGTGCCTCAGAGAGTCAAACAGACTCTGAGGGAGGAGGTACAGGAGATGTTGGAAATAGGGGTGATAGAGTCAACCGTCCCTGGGCCTCACCAGTGGTGTTGGTGCCAAAGAAGGATGGCAGCAACATGTTCTGTGTGGATTACAGGAAATTAAATAGTCACACAGAGTCGGATGCTTACCCCATGCCTAGGACAGATGAGGCCCTAGAGCAGCTGGTGGGGCTAAGTTTCTTACAGCCATTGATCTTACCAAGGGTTACAGGCAGGTGCCCTTGACTCCCAGTGCTAGAGAGAAGTCAGCCTTTGTGACTCCTTTTGGCTTGTATGAGTTCACAAAGATGCCCCTTGGGATGAAGAATGCCACAGCAACTTTCCAGAGGCTGGTAGATCATATCTTAGCAGGAGGGTTTGCCCTTGCTTACATGGATGATATTGCTATCTACAGCCATTCCTGGCAAGAACACCTTCAGCATGTCAGGTGCTGGGCAGACTACAGAGGGCAGGGTTGACCACTAAGCTGAGCAAATGTCAGGTGGGTATGGCAGAGGTCTCCTACCTAGGACATAGAGTGGGGAGTGGTAAGATAAGGCCAGAACCTGCCAAAGTGGAAGCTATTCAGGCATGGCCTGCACCTGTTACCAAAAAGCAGATGAGGGCATTCTTGGGGACAGCAGGGTACTACAGAAAGTTCGTTCCCAATTATAGTACCATGGCTGCTCCCCTCACAGACCTGACAAGGAAGAACAGGCCAGATAAGGTAGTGTGGACCCCAGCATGTGAGCAGGCATTTCAAAAGCTTAAGGAAACTTTGGGAGGACCCCCTGTGTTAGCCAGTCCAGACTACAGCAAATACTTTGTTGTGCAGGTGGATGCTTCAAACTATGGGGTGGGGGATGTACTTAGCCAGATTTCTTCAGAGGGAGAAGAGCACCCAGTGGTTTATCTCAATCGTAGGCTCCAACCCAGGGAGGAATGCTTTGCAGTGGTAGAAAAGGAATGTCTAGCCATAGTGTGGGCACTACAAAAGCCTCAGCCTTATCTGTATGTAAGAAAATTCACTGTGATGACAGATCACAACCCTCTAATGTGGTTAAACAGAGCCAGTCAGCAAAATGCCAAGTTGCTAAGATGGAGTCTGGGGTTGCAAGCATATGATATGTCAGTGCAGCACTGCAATGGGAGTAGCAATGCCAATGCAGATGGGCTCTCAAGACAGGGAATGGGGTGAGATACACCCAGATAGACCTGACACTCTCAAGCTATGTTTCTCAAGGGGCACTTGCAAAACTTGCTTGAGTTCCACGGGGGGGGGGGGGGGACATGTGGCACTTGGGGAGAGATGGGCGAAGGCTGCCAGCCTAGTCAAATAGAATTTGATATATAATTCTATCAACTGTATAAATAAATGTAAAATACAGGCTTGTGTTTTTAAATGAAAGAAAACACTGTAAAATGTGAGCTTCAAGATTGTTACAACATTGCCCCCTTGCTGTAAAGAAAAACTAAGTCAAGCCTTTCAAATGTGTCTTTTGATACTGAAATGATTTTATGACATTCTTTGATCTTTAAAGTTGGTTCCGGTCAGGCTGGCTGAAGACATTCTGTCTATTGTGTTAACTAAGGACTAATTGCTAGAGTGTATATGTGAAATGCCTTTTAGTGTTGTATTTTCCTGTGCAGGTGTTAGCCTGCTAAATAATGCAGTTTCTATTAGCTTGGGAACTCCATATTAAGTGTCAAAGAAATGGTGTAATGGAAACTAACTCAGAATGATGTAATCTGGGGAGGACCCAGAGACATGTTTGTTAGTAATGTTTAAATACGATTTCTCACAAGAGACCGGTGAGCATTTTGATCTTGATATCCAACTTACCAGCATTCTGCTTATGCTCACATGTAAGTTTTTCGCAATATGATTTCTTGCAGGAATAGTTAAAGCTAGTAAAGATTAATTAGGTATTTTTCATTGAAATCAGACCTGTCCTACTGTATTATTTTACGTTTCTGTGTGATCTCCGAACTCTTAGATATCTCTGTGGTGTAGTAGTTTTGTCTTGTGTTTTAATTATTTATTATTAGATATTTTTAAAACCTTCTACCTGTGGCTGCTTTCTTTAGAGATAAGCTCTAGAATACATTGCATATTTATAGAGTTTATTGTAATAGGCCACTCTAAAGTAAGCCTTGACTGTTAGTCATACTACCATTGGATAATAATATTGCACAGTAATAACTTGACACCCTTCTAAGGGCCTTTTAGTAGTTGATATTGTTAACTGGGTGGTGGCAGTAATTACTACTGTATAGTCTGGGTAAAGAGGCACAGCTGGAGAATCTGTGCCAGCCTTTCCCATGAGAGTCTGTGAAGTTGTATAAATACTTATCTCAAAGTGTGTGTGTGTTGTGTCAGCTACTTGGCAGGGTACATGAAGCACTGGTTTGACAGAGAGGGTACTGGAGGTTCTAGCTTGCCCAGTTAGGCTGAGACCTGGACCCTATAGCTGTGCCAGTGGAGAGTCTTATTGGGGACCTGGTGAGCAAGGGAGCAGCCAGCCCCAGACTGACTGTGATCTCTGTGTGCACTTAAGGGAAATTGTACTTTACTGTGTGTATTAGTTATCCTCTCCTCTTCTAGGAGACAAACTCCTCAGTGTTAGTGGTGAGGACAGAGGCTCCTTGATTGCTGGGCCAGGGCACGGTCGTCACAAATATGATACAGTAGCTGAATGTCCAGATATAGCCAGAGAAAAGTTCAAAATTAAGTACAGGTGGTTCTGAAGAGCACTGCTCTTCATCTGTTGTGATTCTCTCTTCTCATCTCTCTGGTTTATATCTCTTTTTTACTCATGCCCCCATGGATGTAGTAGGGCAATTTCACATTTGTATTCGAATAAGTCTCTTTGCTTGCTCTTAGTTTATTTGTGTATTTAAAGAATCTTCTGATCACTGCCTTTGTGGCCCAGCAATGGCTACAGACCTTGCAATTACATTTTCACATTCTATGTGTAAATGCTGTGTTTCCAGCTAAAGGCAAGCTACAGTTTCAGTTATAACCTTTATATAGATTCTTTTGTACATTCATTAAAAAGGACACATACTTTTATGGCACAAAATACACATATATTGCAAAAGAAATCACACTAGTTCACCTGTTGTAGGTTTTGCAAGGCTTAAGTGCAGCTCACATACGTATCTGTTACATTCTGATCCAGAAAACTGTAGCATATTTGTCTAGAAACCTTGTAGTAACCATGCTATAGCTTGTGTTTGTTATCATAAACTTGTTTAAATCATGTTAGAATCCACAGTCGCTAAATTAAACTGTATGTTTCACAAACAGATATCATGATCACATTCAAGACAGTTCAACTATCCAGAGTGACTGTTGTTTGTCAAAGTCTTCTTGCTACCATTATAAATAAGAAAAGAGAGATGTGTGTTTATTCTAGACATGAAGCCAATAAAAAGTACCTTTTACAAGGGATACATATTTTTAACTATAGAAAGCCAACAGGCATAAATGAAAACTAATAAAGATGTCCTTCTCTGAAGTGACATTCACTTCTGAGCGTATAAAGTCATAAGGCATAAGGAAAAATAATGCAAAATTGTAGCTACACTTTAAAGTTCGTGTAGCCAAGGTAAACTATGCACAATACATTTATTTATTTATTTGACAGTTGTTTACCAGGGTGGTCTGACTGGGTCTACAGAACCTTTTTTTAGCAGAGGCCCAGGGAGAAAAGCTCCACATACAGTATAATACAAATACAGTATAATCCAATCCAATACAAATTATATTAGAAATACAATACAAAAATAAGTTGAAAGAACAAACTGTGTTACAAGATGTTGCAATATATTAGTACACGTCTAGACAATTCTATAGAGTTAAAACATTACAGACAATAATAGTCACTCTCACCATACACGATGTAGATAGTGTCCAAAACAATAGTATGAAGGTAGTGCAATGTATGACACTGACTGTTGCACTACATGAAAAATAGAATGTTAGTTTCAGTGAGGAAAATAGCCAGAAAGTTTGTGATACAGATGGGATAGTGAGATAGAGAGAGGTAAGAAGAATAGAAGCAATACAGCCTGAGCTGTAGCTTAAGGATATGGTATAGAAACAGAGAAGGAGTTAGAAGAGCCTTAGCATCTTGCAGTCTGTGAGGGAATGAAATGTGAGATAAGAGAAAGACCTGAGCATTAGCCAGGCTTTATGCAGGAGCAGAGCCATGTATTTTTGCGATGATTTTTTAAAGAGGCTTTGGAATGGGTTAGGCCAGGCATAGACCAGGTAGCTAGATGTAGTGAATTCCATAGTATAGAGACAGAGTATGAATACAGAGAGTGACCTGGTTTTCTTGTGGGTTTTGAGATAGCTAAAGAGATTTTTGTCTTCAGATCGTAGGGATCGATTTGGTGAGTAAGGTGTGAATAGATTGGCTAGTGCAGGGCAGGCAGTAGGCTTGAAAATAAGGTTGTGCAAGGTGAATAGCTGAATAAAGGCAAGTTGGTTGAGGAGTTCAAGCCAGTTTAATTCTAGGAATGGTTTATAGTGGTGTGTGTGATATTTAGAGTTTGTGGCAAACTTTGTTGTAGTACTGTTCCATCTTGCTTAGGGTAGAAGTTTGTAAGTTAGTTAGGATAGGGGCACCATAAAGAAGGGAGGGAAGTAAAAATGTTTTTGCAAGGTTAGCTTTGGTTGCTGCAGTAAAGAAATGTTTGTTTCTATATAGGAGTCCCAGTTTTTGATGAGTTTTCTTTATATTCTGCTATTTATGGGGGCCAAATGAAAGTTTATTGTCAATGATAACACCTAGAAGTTTGATTTCCTGCACTGTTTCTATGACAGTGTTGTCAGATGCAAGGATGTTGAAATGATTAGTGACAGTGGAGGTGTTTTGGGGATGAAAAAGTACTAGTTTTGTCTTCTTTGGATTAAGAAAGAGTTGGGCATTTCTTAGCCATGATTCGACTGCAGTAAAGGAGTGTTAAGATTTTGAAAGTCGTTCCGGTAGTGATTGAACAGTACAGATTATGGTGGAATCATGAGTGTATTGAACGAGTGTCCCAGGGTGAGAGGCAGTGAAGGTTGTTTGTGAAAATGTTAGAGTAGGAGTCCTAGGATGGAGCCTTGAGGAAGTCCAGTAGGGTTGTGGAGAAAGGGTGAGAGTTCATTGGACCATTTCACTGCTTGTTTATGATCCTTGAGGTAGCTCTTAAACCATTTTACTGTGTTATGTGAGAAGCCTAAGTCAGACAGTGTGTTCAAAAATAAGGGGTGAGACACTGTAAAAGGCCTTGGAGAGATCAAGGAATACTGAGGCTGTATAGCATCCTGCATCTCTGGCCTTGTTCATGGTGTCTGTAAAAGATAATAGGGCTGTAGCTGTGTTGTGGCTAGGTCAGAAGCCATGTTGGGTTTTGGTTTAAAGATTGTTTTGCAATAGATATTGTATTACCTGCTGATGGATACCTCTCTCGAGAAGTTTGGATATGGGTAACAAGATGGATATAGAACGGAAATTGGATGGATCAAAAGAGTTGCCTCCTTTATAGATGGGGGTGATGTGAGATTGTTTCCATATGGTAGGTTCTTCTGATTCAGACAAAGACCTATTTATAAGAATACTGATTGGGTAGGCGACTGAGTTAGCTGCCAGTCTGAGGTAGTGTGGTGGAAGATTGTCAGCTAAGGTAGAGCAGGGTTTTAGTTTTTGTAGCAGTTTCTTAATGGTGTCAGTGGGTATGGGCTGAAATGAGAATGGAGTTTGTGTGACATTTTGTTGCGTAGGGGAGTTAATAATGGCAGGGTTAGAAGTAGTTGTTGGTCTGGGGCTGGCATCTGAATAGGTTGAAGGGTGGGGGGTCCAGCATTAGGTGTGTTAGTTAGTAGGTCTAAAACTGATTTTATGAAGTGCTTGTTAAAGTTTTCGGCTGTTTGTGATGGAGGGGTATCAGGTGACAGGGTGTGCTCTCCATTTCTTCCAGGGTTAAGTAGAGAAGATATGGAGTCCCAAAATTTACTGGGGTTGATTTTATGCTGGAGTTGAAGCTGGGAATAATATGACTTCTTATCTGTGTTGATTAGTTTTGTTATTTTGTTACACAGTGTTTTGAAGTTAACATGATTTTGTTTATTTTTGTTTTGTTTCCAGGTTGACCAGGCTAGGTCCCTTTGCTTCATTAGGTGTTTGCATTCCTTAGAGAGCCATGGTGCCGAGTTCTTTTTGATTCTTTATATCCAAATGGGCGCTAGTGTATTAAGTATGTGAAGGAAGGTGTTATTAAAGTATAGTACAGCATCATTAAGGGGTAGTTGTTTAAGGGGTGTCCAGTCTATTTCATGTAGGAGATTGTTGAATTTATGCTGACAAAAATTAGTTGAGTTCCTAACTGATTTTATGGCGTATACTCTTAAGTGTTGGGAGTTTGTTCTAAGCGAATAAGCTGGTAGATGATCGCTAAGGGAGCTAGACAGTGTGCCAGAAGAGGGATAATTGGCTGGGTGGGAAACTAGGATCCAGTCTAGGGTGGATTGGTAAGTAAGATCTTTGCTGTATCTTGTTGGAGTATTGATAAGCTAAGAAAAAACATACAGATTTATGCTATTTGTAGGGGAGTTGGAAGCTAAGGTTTGCCAATCTCCATTTACGTCTGCTAAGATTATTGTTTCGAGATTTATTGTGTGGGATGTCCAGGATAAAATATTTTCCAACTCTGGTATATTGTTACATCGCGGGATATATATTACTATTATGCAAATTCTTTTTAATATGTTGAGGTTCAAAAAAGAGATTAGTACCTGAGCATTGGAAAAGATGGGTATATTACTGGTGTAGGGTGTGATGTTGAGTGTAAAGGGATATAGAAGTGCTGTCCTTCTCCCCTTTTTTTAGATCTATCTCTTCTGATTATTGCAAAGTCTGGAGATATATTTCTAAGTTTTTCACATCGGGGTCTAGCCATGTTTTTGTAAGGGCTAGTATATCAGGTTTATTTTGATCAGTCCAGGCATGCAGTGGAGCTGTTTTATTACATATACTTCTAAGGTTCAGTGTAAGTATGTTTAAATCTTTGGGGTTACTCTTGTGGTTAGAACGAATTTAGATTAGCTATATCTTTATACAACAGGTAATGCAGTTAACCGTGATCATGGGAATACATATAGGTTCATTAAGTTTATACTAGGCTAATGACAACCAGGGTCTTTATATGCCTAGCCATGCAACCCAACACAGTTTTGTTCCACGTATCTTGGACTCCTACATGGTGGGGTATGTTAGAGAGGAGGTAGCTGAGGGTTATGTGGTAGGGTATGTTAGTTGGGGATTAATTTGCTTACTGTTGTCTTCTGTCCATCACAGACATTGGGACTGGACCAGGGGGTGAATTTGTGATTTGACATCCAATGATCAAGATTTTGTTTAAATTAGTTCAGAGATGAACTCTTTTACACATGGATGGGGAGCTTATTTTGTAGTGTGAGGATCCTGTGAGACATGTATTGGTCTCTCCAGCATGTTCTATTTATGTCACAGGCAAAGTTCAGGTCCTTGGATCTAGTGTTTCTAGTGTTGCTTGTTTTGCAGATGTGCAAGAGATCCATCTGAGCTGGATATGAAGATGCTTTATATGCCAGGCATGGATTGCCCTCAGTAACCTGTAGAAGACTGAGTACAGAGATAGAGCCTTAAGGCAATCTGTACAGGACAGGGTATTCATACCATGTATGCTCCTGGTAAGGAACCTTTGAGGGCAGTCCAACTATTACAAGTGCCTGGTTAGGTACATGCCAAGGGTGGTCCTTGACTAAAACTGCATAATGGTAACATCTCTGTTACTGTAACCGCCTGATTAAGAGATATGTAACTGCTCAAGACCTTCAGTTGTTTATTTGTAAACAGTTCACTGCTTTAATTTGTTGTTTAACCAAGAGAAGTGACTACCACTTTATAATTGCGTAACACTGGTTTAATGCTACTGCTGTCAAATAGAGCTTGGTTCCCTTGTGCAATTCTTGACTTCTTGACTGAAGTGACTTCTCTGTAGAATTTGGATATTCTTCTCTTGCCTCTGTGGGCTCTTCTAGTAGGTTCTGGCATTCTTCCACATTGTAAAGTCCTTGGTGTGCAGCTGGCCAAATGGCAGCCCTTCAGCTAGAGTGGAGGAAAAAATGTCTTCCAGCACTGCAAGGTAGTCAGTGTGTTGTTGTTTATTTTCTATAGGGCAAAGGAGTCAGTTTTCAAGCTTTTCTCTCTACTGTAAATCAGGGAAGTTTGCATGGCTCTTTGTTCACTTACAGAGAACTCTGTAATGCTTTTCCATTGTTTCAAATGCATCCAGAGCCATCCAAGCTAAGAATATTTTCTTGATTTACTGCACTTGTATTTGCGTTATACAGTGACCACTGCCATTTTTGAGCATTTTTAAAGCATTTATTTCATTTTGCGGCAAAAATTGCCATTTCTCTGTTTGCTGCTTTTCTAGTTCTGTCTGCCTTCAGCTCTGCTCACAGAAGGATGACTTAGCCAGGGCTTAGTTGTTTTGCTAGTTGTTTGTTGTTTAATCTGCACTTGCTGCTTTTACTGTGCTTTTACCTTAAGAAATTCTAGGATTATCCAGCTTGTGGCAGAAGGTGTTAACTTGGTCTCACTGAGTTGGGAAGTACTACAGGAAGCTCAAAGTGTGGATGTTTATGGGTTAGAGAACATACAAGTCAGTTTCCAAGCTTTTTCCTCTTCTATAAAGCAGACAAGTTTGTGCAGAGCTGCCTAACTGGTGGCAGTGGTTAGCAGTGCCCTGTATAGTAGCAAACACCAAGACAGTATAATTTCCCTATAACGTTAGGATTAAATCCAAAGCCTATTAAATAGTGTGGCAGTGTGTGGAAATAAGTTTAGGGCAGCTAGCTTGTACATCAACTAGCACTACCAAACCGTAGTGTTATATATAACATCTTTCTCTTAATCCCAGAAACTAGTTTGCATGTCAAATAACACTGCCATATCCTAGCACTATATAACATCTTGCCCTTAACCCCAGAATCTACCCCAGAAGACTCCTGATAAAACCCTATCCTTAGTCCTAAACAGCCCACTCTGTTACAGGTCCCAACAACAAAGAAATGCAACTTCCAAATATCTCTGTGGCCAGCTTGTTAGATTTAGGCATCAAAAGGCAATGTAGAATTGTGTCATGTTCTCAGACAACCAGTTATCATTAAAGAAAATAAGACAGTATGCAAAAGAGGTAAATACACAACTTTCTTGGAGGCAAAAATCTCGCATGCAAATGAGGTTGTCAGGAATATTCACACTACATCCCTCAAATACACAGACTGTCTTATGCTGAGGCACTTAAAAGAAATCTTCCCAAATCTCAAAGACCTCCAAAACCACCTAATGGCAACACTGCTTCTCAGCATTCACTACAGCATACACCAAACACAACATCAAACATCTCACATAACCCTACACCGAACTGTCCCCCAAGAACAAAGCCCATAAGGCAAGGATATAATTTGCCTAATACTTTTGTCATTGTGGACTCAATTGTGTGACACACAGATGCTCCACTCACCAGACTAGACAGTTACCTATCCGGAGCCAGGATCTGCAGTACCATGCACACACTCAAGTTACTGCACCCCAGGTACCAATACCATTCTATCATAGTCCATGTGGGTGTAAATTACCTGAGATGTACCTCATTGGACTATATGAAAAGAGACAAACTAGATCTAAAATAGATCTGTCGGAATATGCGTCACAGATAGCTATAAGCTTTGTATTGAGCAACATTCTACCTTCACCAAGGATGATGCCACAGTTTGAACATAAAATGACTGATTTTAATAACTGGCTTAGTTTCTAGTGTCACTCCAGGAGGGTTCATTATCTGTCAGTATGGGATGACAAGGTCAAAAAAAACATACTGCTTTGCTAAGGATGGGCTGCAACTATCCCCCTAGGCTTTTGGATATTGAAAAGATCACCGCAAAAATGGATGAGGAAAAAATGCTGCATACTTCTACCTAGATCTGACTGAAATATTTAATACAATACTCCACACAGGGATTGTCAAAAACTTGCATAACTAGGTGTAAATCCCTTCATAACATGCTGGATAGCTAGTTGGTCCTCTGATAAGACAGAGGAGGTTAGAATCGGTGAAGTCTCCTCCAAAAAGACTTAGGTCACCAGTGGAGTCCCCCGGGGCTCTGTGCTAGGCCCACTATGCATCTACTTCTCGGATGTCCAAAACCAATGTCAAAGGCCTTTGGCTAATCAAGTTCACAGATGATTGCAAACTGGGAGCAGTTACTGAATTCCCCCAAGATGAAAATACCCTTCAGGAAGGTCTAATACAGACAAATGCTTGGTACCAAAGCTATGGCTTAAAACTCAATACCAAAAAAAATCATTAGTGTACCTTTTGGAAGTCTACCACCCCAAGTAACTATGTAATGAAGAAAACACCCTTAAAAGTTAATTCACTAGTCAGGGATCTGGGGACTCATGTAGATAGTAACCTAGCCTTCGACCAACATGTGTCTAAGGTAGTAAGAAAATCCTTATAGTTTGCTTAACTTATAAGCAAGGGCATGGCATCTAGGTCCAGAGAGGTCATCATACCACTGTACTTGGCCCTCATCAGTCCCATCACAGAGTATAATGCTCCATTCTTTATGTACCTGACCAGACACCTGCAGCAACTGGAACACCCACAAAGGTTCCTTACAAAAAGAACACAGGAAGTAAACACAATGTCCTATGCTGATCACTTCAAGCCCCTCTCTGTTTACTCAGTATCATACAGACTTCTGAGAGGTGATCTTTGCCTGGCATACAAGGCATCTCTAGCCCCTGTTTAATTCTTTTATTTATTTTTATTTTACATTTGTTGACCTGGATAGTCCGACTGGATACATGTCAATTTTGAGTGGAGACCCAGGGAGAAAAGCTCTAAACTTACAAACAGATAAAGACAAGCAAGTTACAGTATATGCACAAACATATTGTATTAACATACAAGCTACAGTCTCACATTTCAAGCCTATGAAGAATACAGTTTATATTCAGAAATATGTACAAATATGTTAGTTTCTCTTTTCAAACCTTTTAGTGCAAGAGGTTAGTCGCTGTGAATAAAACACTGCAGGGCTATGGAAGTAGATAAGGCTTTAGTTAGGGTTATAGCAAGGACATAACCAGTCAGTTTTAAAATACTGGATTAGATTTTTTTTTTTAACTGATTAAGGGTGGGGTTCAGAGTAAGGTCAGCTGGGAGCGAATTCCAGGTTTTGCCTACTGAATTTGCAAACCAAGATTTTCCAGATAGGTTGTTGGTTTTAACAGATTGAACCAAAAGTTTTGTACTGGAACGAAGTGGCCTAGTATTTTTGTAGGGATGGATAATGTTTTTAAGGGAGGGCATTTTTTCTGGATGGTTAATAACCTTGAATGCTACAGTAAGTTGATTATATTGAATTAGCCTGGAGAGTTCTAGCCATCCTAAGAAGTTTAGGTTTTGACAATGGTGTGTCTTATAGGGAGTTCCTGTGGCAAACCTGGCAATTTGATTGTAGTAGCTAGAGAGTTTGCTGAGATAAGCTTTGTTCAAGTTAGTGAATATCGGTGAGGCATATAGTACAGTTGAAAGCAGATGGGTACGGGCAATGGCAGTCCTAGCTAGAGGGGTGAGAAAAGGTTTGTTTTTGTATAGGGAGCCAAGTTTTTTTATTAATGGTTTTAATAGTTTGGTATACGTGCATATCATATTAAAGGCTGCTGTCTGTTATAACACCCAGGAGTTTGGTATACATATCTGGTGAGATTATGGTCTCATTGTTAGATTTTACAGTAAACGGAGGTTGAGAGGATTTGCGAGTAGGGGAAGAAGAGCAATAGCTTTGTTTTATTAGGATTTAATATCAGTTGTTGATTAGAGATCCATTTTTCCACTGTATTAAAGGTTTTCAGGGTTAAACTAAGGAGATCTGTAGGGGTAGAGGCTGAGCAAATCAGGGTGGAGTCATTGCCATATTGTATACAGGTTGCATCTGGGATTACAGTGTGGAGGTCATTGATAAAGAGGGAGAAAAGAAGGGGACCTAATATGGAGCCTTGAGGGACACCAAGGGTAACTGGGAGAAGGGTGGAGAGTTTGTCCTGCCAAAGGACAGCCTGCTGTCTTCCACTAAGATAAGACTGAAACCATTGTATGGCATGGTTGTTTAGGGATATTTTATTTAGTGTAAGTAAGAATAGCTGGTGGTTAACCATGTCGAAGGCCTTGGAAAGATCGAGAAACAGGGCAGAAGATAGTTTGTTGTTGTTTTGGTTGGAATTTATGACATTAGAAAAGGAGAGGAGGGCTGAGGCAGTATTGTGCTGTGGTCTAAATCCATGCTGGGAGTTGCCGAGAAGATTATGTTGAATAAGGTAACGTAAGAAAGGATAGCTACTGGTCTTTGATGAACTTTTTGCACATCCACAAAAACAGCATCAGACATACTAGAGCAAAATACCTACATTTTGCTTGTGAAATAAATAGGACATGTTTTAGAGACAAATATGTTTCTCAGAGAATTCCCATTCTCTAGAACAGGTTCCCCCAATCCATGTGAAGCCGACTTCTTCCTCATCCCTATTTAAGCACAACTTGGAACAATGGATGGGTAATCAGAAATTCACCCCCTGGTCTGGCTCCTATGTCTCTGATGGACAGAGGCACTCAGTAAATCACCACCTATATAAATCAAATGTGTATGTTACATTTTGGTTGCATGTCTAGGCTTATTAAGGGTTCTAGTGGTCATTAGCATAGTATGCACCTGTTAACCTATGACTAAAATTGTATCCATCCCCTTAGAGCACTGCCAAAAACACAAAACGACCAATGTAGTGAAAAAGTCTACAAGCAAGACTAAGGTGTTAATTCACTAGTCAGGGATCTGGGGACTCATGTAGATAGTAACCTAGCCTAAGACAGTGTTCACAGCTTAGATAAACAGCTGCACACCCTTCAAGCCCTCCTCACTATGGAGAATGTAGACATCTGTGCTGTGACTGACACTTGGTTTAAAGCTGTTGTAAGTACTCCAGAAGTGTAAGGCTACAGTACCTTCCACATATTTAGACCAACAACAGTACAGGCTGGGGCCAAAGCAGGAGGAATCTCAATCTACGTTAGCAAAAAAACATACGACCAGTTGGTTAAACAGTATGATACCATGGAGCTCATCCACATACATGTCACCACAGATAAAGTCCCTCACCATATCATGGCTAGCTACAGGTAACCATCTATACACTCCTAGGTTCCCAGGACTCTTACCTAAATCTACTAGAGGTGCTCACCAGACAACCAAACACCTAATTCATGGGTGAATTTAACTACCCCTCTACAGTACACTGCCTCAAACTCACATTCACAATGCTTCCTGTACTTTATTAACACAAACACCCAGGAAGAGATAGTCCACACTCCAACCAGAGGATCAAATGTACTGGATCTAAGACTCACCAACAAGAGACCTCATTGCAACCCCCCACCCCCACCTAAGTCACATCCTCACTAGTGAGGTCAGACCACAAAGCTATCTCATTTGAAGTAAAATCAACGCAGAAAATCCAGGGAAAACCAATCACTGTTAGGAAGTATTCAAAGACAAACTGCATCCTATTATGTGACAGTTTGTCAAAATTCAAGACTCCCACCAACCCCAAGATCACAGCTATCTATGCAGAATTATTCACAGAGTTCCTATACAAACATATGAATGACTGCACAGAGGCTGCCACACCTACCAGAAATAAACTCAAAACAGACACTAAAAACAATCCCCAATTCTGGAATCCTCACCTAAACAGGGTATATATTAAAAGAAGAAAACTCATGCCCAAAATCAGGAAGAGCAACTCCCTTAAAGACACATGCTCTCTTTTACAAACAAACATTAAACTAAGAGGTTTAATTAAGTTCAGCAAGACTAATTATGAGGTCGGGATAGCCTCACAGACTAAGGATAATCTGAAGGCCTTCTTCAACTATGTCTGGAACCTTAGAAGTAACAGAGCAGTGTGCTAAACTGGTGGTGAACGGTACCAACTTCATCGATTAGGGTGACATAGCAAATCTACTGGCTGATAAGTGATAAATTCAGCTCAGACTTTGCCCCCATCCCCCCCCCAGGTTCACAAGGTGAAATCCCCTAAAACATACTTCCCCCAGTTATCAGCAGAGACCAGCTGCTGGCAGCACTTGCTAAAGCCAAAAACACCACCCCTATAGGTCCTGACAACACCCCTGATTTCCTCCAGAACAGTCTAAAATATGACCTATCAGGACCACTTGAGACACTCTTCAACTACAATCTGTTTCAAGTGAATGAAGGACCACAACAGTCATTCCCCACCACAAGGGCAGACCATCAACCTGCCCAGAGAATTATAAACCCTTTCATTTAGAAAATCTAATATGCAAAGTCATGGAACGAATTATCTTGGAAATGGCAATGCACAGACACTAGACCCATCACAGTTTGTCTTTGTTAAGGGAAAGGCATGCCTACTTAACCAAGCAGACTTCTTTGAGAGAGTCACCAAGGCAATGGATGAGGATAAGACAGTGCACACTGCATATCTTGACCTGGCTAAGGCATTCAATGTATAGGTTAATAGGTTCATAGAAGGTTAATAGGCTAATGGCCCTAGAGCCCTTACAAGCCTAGCCATATTTATCCCAAGTTGCCCCAATTGTTGGTGGTTAGGTGACTGAAGTTCACAGAGGCAAGGGTCTATGGTAGTCAATACCAAAATCCTCTGTCCAGGAGGGACATAGGTGCCACCCCAGGAGTGAATTTGTGGTCACCCATCCATTGAGCCATTTGTTCTAGGTTGCATTTGAAGGGGGTCAGGGAGGGGCTCTGTTTCATGTGAACTGGAAGGCTGTTCCAGAGAAGTGGCAGTCTCTGGGAGATGTATCTGTCTGTCCAGCATCATCTGTTCATCTCAGAGGCCTAGGTTAAGATCCCTGGAGTGAGTGATCCTCTTGCAGTTTGATTTATGAATGTGTATACCACACTCAAGCATTGTTGATAAGCTCTCTAAGCTAAGTGTAAATCCTTACATAATTAATTGGATTGCCAGCTGACTCACAAATAGGACCCAGAATCAGTGAGACCACTTCCACCAAGAGACGGGTCACCAGTGGAGTATGCCAGGGGACTACGCTGGGCCCACTTCTGTTTGGCATCCACTTCTCAGAAGTCAAGGCTAACATTCAAGGCCTCTGGCCCACCAGGTTCATAGATGACTATAAATTGGAAGCTATTATAGAATCCCCCCAAGACACCAACATCTTGCAAGTGGATTTAACACAAGTCAATGTCTGATGCCAAAGCCATGGCCTAAAAATCAATGCCAAAAAATGCATTATAATACCCTTTGGGAAACTGTCAACCCATGTTATTTACTCCATCAGTAAAATGCCCCTAAGAGTCAACCCAGTAGTAAGGGATTTGGGAACAAATGTAGACAGCAATCTAGACTTTTACAAACATATAGCTAAGATAATAAGAACATTATTCTATTTCACCCAACTTATAGGTAAGGGTATGGCAGCACGTCCAAGGTAGTTATAGAACCACTCTACTCAGCCCTTCTCAGACCAATCAATGAATACAATGCCCCCACTGGCATGTATCTAAACAGACAGTTGCAACAGCTGGAATGCCCACAAATGTTTCTTAGCAGGAAGATTCAGGGTATCATCTAAAGGCTCCATCTCTCAGTATTCGGTCTCTTACAGGCTGCTGAGAGGGGGATCTTTGTCTGGCTTACAGGGCTTCCATAGGCCCAGCCCTGATGGATCTGTTGTACATGCACAAAACAAACAGCACAAGAAACACTAGATCCAGTAATCTGAACTTTGCTTGTGACATAAAAAGAACATTCTGGAGAGACAAATATATGTCCCAAGAGATCCCCACACTATGGAATAGGATCCCCTGCCATGCAAAACAGAGTTAATTCCTGAGTCTAATCAAATGAAACCTTGACAATTGGATGGGAAATCACAAATTTACAACCGGTCTGGGCCCCCATGTCCCTTATGGGCAGAAGCCATCAATAAGAAAAGTAATACCCCCTTACAAATCCTTAGTTACCACCCTACTAACTTCCCACTGCCCCACTTATAGACACCCATGATATTTGTGGCCCAAATGGTTTGAGGTGTGTGGCTAGGCTTGTAAGGGCCCTTGTGGTCGTTAGCTTAGTAACAACCTATGAACCTATAGGGAAAGACCTATTCCATTTATCCAAAATAGCGCTTTGCTACCTTACCTTCATATAGCTATACTAGATTACATGCATTCTTTTAAGTCATTTAAGCAGCCAAGAGCTCCATAGCAGTTGCATTACTTATTTCTCTGCTGTTCGCTGTTTGTATCTGCAAACAGTATTGGTAATAACAACCACATCACTGACTTACAGGGACTGATCAACACCTCTTCTAAGTGCAGACTGTTCCTCCAACAGCTTCTACCCACCCTCTTTGCCTCTTCCTAGTTATAGATATGCCATGATGGCTAGGGAATGGGAGATGTTAGATTTGCTCCAGGCATATGTGGGTGTGTTTTGCAATGAAGTGACATTGGATCCAAGGCCGGATCCTGCCTTATGTCCATTGCTTGCTAGGAGAAGGTATGGCCTGCTATAGCTATAACAAAAACAAATAAGTGCATGAGTAGCTAAAGTGAGAAAAACATAGAAAAATGCACCCACCATTTGGCCTAGAGTGATGAAACTTGGACTGTAACCCGGTTGACATATGTTAAGTTAGCAGCACAGGTAGTAATGAGGAAGGGATGGTGAGGATGGAAGCAAGCAGCCTTTATCGACTCACCCATCCTGGGAAGGGGGAGGTGGGTCTATCTCACGACCTGCATGACACCTGCGGGGAGAACTAGGTGCTGCATCCACACAAAATAAGTCTGATGGTCACAAGCTGCCTACAGAAAACAGATCACTGAGTTGGAAAAGGAATCTATGTGGAGATATGCATATTTCCAGCACTAAGCAGCACACACTGGAGCTCAAGGTAGCTGCCATGGTGGTTAGGAGCTCGGCATGAAGGACAGTCTGCTGAGTCAACAAACTGGCCACTTCCTACTGCTCAACCCTCACCTCTCCAGGGAATGAATGGGCTGTAGTCTGTCTCCCACATTGGAAAGTGTCTGGCTCCAGTGCTGAGAGAGGAACTAATATGTCAACGTGGTAGAGGAAATGAAAGCATTGAACATAACCGGGGATGACTGAAATAAGACTGTAATAGACAATGACTGAATTATTAATAAAAATATGCACTGAATCCCATAATACAGCACCGGAATATGTAACTATTTACAGTCACTGTCAAATGTCTTTAATTAAAAATTACCCTTGGAATTTGTCTGCATAGTTCTGTCGCAGCAAGGCAATCTTTAGGTTTGCTTGCATTATTAAAACATGCAAGCATTTAAATAGAATAGATGCTGTATGCAGCTTCCAAAATGTTGGCAGATGTATCCCAGCAAATTCATTTTCTGTTACACTTTGTTGTGAGTAGGATAGCTTTGACAAATACTATAGCTCTTTTGTGTGTGTTGTATGGCAAGAAAAGCCAGTCCAATAAAAGGTCTGCAGCTGAAAGACTCCTGAACTTATGAACCCGTATTGAGGCACAATGGGTCTTTATTTAATTATCTTCTGGACTACCCCCTCACCACTACCACGATTACACACACACACACACACACACACACACACACACACACACACACACACACACACACACACACACACAAGCAATGACACATGCATTCATTAGGATACTTTAAATTCTTTCTAGTCTATACTTTGCATCTCCCAAACGGTAAGATTTTTCTATTCAGTATGTTTAATAAGTATTTTCTGCTACACTTCTGGGAGTGGGTGCTGAAAAAGCAAATCTATTTGCTGAAACTTATACAGATGTTAACATTTCCAGTTACAAATAGGCCTGCAAAATTCATATGTATTCCTTGATATTGCAGTACTTCATATATGATGCCCCAGAATACTCTTCTAAAGTTATATGCACTAATGATGTATGATGCCTTTGTATACACATCAAATTATATAAACAGTGACAACCATACTACAGTCAGACAAAAAAAAAAAACCCTGGGATTCAATAACACCTACACTAAGTGTACACCATTCTGAGTGAACAGACAACACAGGCATAGCTCACACCTTCTTCTTCCTAATTTTAGTTATCAAACTGATTGTCTTCCAACTTTAAATATTGACAGGTATTCATAAAGGTTACCACAAACTGTAGACTACACATATACAATATAATCTTTCTGAGAGAATAGAAAGCACATAAATGCGGTAGGGATGTTCTTGAATACATATCATATACACTTATTGTAGGCTTTATTGAATCTGGCCCAAAAAGACTGCTTGTGAAAAAAATAAATAAATGTCAGAACCTTTTAACATAGTGCAACTGAAACATAAAGAAACCAGAAAATTCCTACATATTAAACATTGAGCAGGATTCACGAAGCCTCCGTGTAAGAGATACAAGGCTTACACGGAGGCTGCAGTTAAACGGTGTGACGTCAGCATGTCATGCATATGCATGAGGGCATGCTGAATCACACCTAAGGCTAACACGGTCCATGGAAGACAGTAGGGGGCGTGTCTGTAGGCCGAGCCCTGCAAGCGGACACGCCCCCAGAAGAGTAAAAGTGCCCAAAGTAAACCCCCACGACAGAGTACATGGAAATGTGAATAAACACAACACAACACATGCCCCCACAGACTATGAACATAAAATTATATAAATGAACATGTTATATATTTTTTTAACTGTAAAGATGTTTGCCCGTGAGTGCGCTCATTTGCGCGGGCGTGCCCGTAGCTCAGCCACAGTTAGCAGTAAGTGGAAAAGCATATAAGAACTATGCAAAGTAAGCCAAAAAGCAATAGCATAGCGGTAGAGACGTCGGCTAAAGAGCAGGCAGTCATGGTTTGAGCCCCCTCAACATCAATTTTTATTTTTTGTGAAATAAGCACGACACAAGTCCCTGACATATATGTACACATATAAAATTATATTTTATGTAAAATGTAATGAAATAGGCCATTTATTTTGAAGAAATGTGAGATAACAAAATAATAAAAAATGCCAGATGTGCCCATAGCTGAGCTATAGTTTAACAAGTTGAGTGCATCTGCCCGTAGGTGAGCAGTGGTTTAAAAGGTGCAAAATGATTGCCCGTAGGTGAGCAATGGTTCAACCGGTGCAAAATGAGTGCCCATAGGTGAGCCGTGGTTTAACACGCTGAAACTGTG
Organism: Protopterus annectens; assembly: GCF_019279795.1. Lineage (NCBI taxonomy): Eukaryota > Metazoa > Chordata > Ceratodontiformes > Protopteridae > Protopterus > Protopterus annectens. The sequence goes on from NC_056732.1 coordinate 1,443,727,829, forward strand.
TGCCCCTAGCTGAGCTGGGCGTAATATGCGTGCTGACAGCCAAATGAAGCGTAAAACAGCGTAACCCGTTTGCGCTGAGCTGCGCACCGCACCAACAAGCTAACCGATGGGCAACATTGAGCAAGCTGTAACAAAACTGCCTTTATACAGACACACCCCCTAGCCTGTCTAGACAGTCATAAAATATAAAAAGCATTGGCCAGGTTTGAACCCAGGATACCATGCACCATAGTCAAGGTACTGAACCACTAAGCCATGACAGCTGTACTTAGAAATGCAGTAATAGCAAATATATAGGAATGAATAGAAAGAGGAGCATGACAAAGCAGGTTTTGTGAAGCTGATACAATTCCAGAATGGCCAATCACAGATAAGTGCGGGAAAAACGGCATATATAAGCCCCATAGGCGGGAATACACAGCATAACCAATTGTAGAAATAACGTGCAGCCAGAATGTCAGGAGTAGGTGGGGGTAGTTGCTTCCGAGCACAGAGGTGGGGCGTTGAGGAGTCCAGATATATGGTCTGGCTCTTTGTCCACAATTATGAGGCCCAACTCATGCAGGGCCAGGTCCTGTGGGGAGCATATAGGGTTGAGGCGTGGGACCGGTTGGCTCATGATCTCACCAGTGCCACAGGGATTCCAAGGACTGGTGAGCAGGTCCGTCACCACCATGCGGACCTGAAGAGACGTAAGCAGGACCAACTGAACCTTTGGATCCAGGAGGCCCGGCAAATGCCCAACGCCCCACTACTGAGTAAGTTACATTTAATTATGTATGTAAGAAATTAATCTAGCTGATATTATGGAGATGTGTATTCCAATATTACTTTATTTATATTACAGCTGCAGGTGTCCGTTCTGCGAACCGCAGAGCCTATGGCGATAGGCTGGTGCGGTTGCATCACCAGGCAGGTCAGTAATCCTCTCCCTGTAACTGTAAATAAATATAAAAGTATGACAGTTAGCAAAAGAGTGTAGCGTAGTCACTAAGTAATAAAATGTGCAAGTAACAGTGTAAGAGTGTTTGCAAGTATTGCTTGATTACAAAAGTGTGTTGCAGTCTGTAATCCAAACAGAAAAATGAAAATGTCTGAAATAAAGTCTGAAATAAAGATGCCCCACCTGTAATATAATAGTACACAACCTGCAGCAGGCTGAAAAGTACAGCTGCAGAAGATGAGCAAATCACATGTGTGAAATATATCCCTGTTGAAATACTGAAACATGACAGAAGTGAGACTGTTGGAAAGGATTGTAATAACTACAGGTAAAACATGTCAATAAAGCCTAGAAGTAAGTACCATCCTGAATTGTAAAATTAAAACAAGTGAGAGAGTTTGAGAAAGAGTTATGAATCCACCAATAAAGTAGCAATAACCCCTGAATAAAGTATACTGCAGCTGGTACAGAATTAAATGAATGTGACAAGCAGAACCAAACTGTGAAATGTGTTCAAAATGTTCCTGCAGCTGGAATGTGTATCCTAAAATCTGGATATGTTGCTCTCAGTCTGCAATATGCAGATAGTATGATTGTCTAAAATACCAAACATCCACAGTTGTCTATAGCTATATAAAGCAAATGTAGCAGGATGATGTAGCTGAACAATGCCAGATATGAACGTTTATGAATAACAATAAAATGTATATTGATGTAGCAGTAACAGTCCTATCACCAACTTGAAGTAGTTATCACATAGGAAACTGTAGGTAGAACAGTAGTGTGTATATATTTGCAGCTATTAGAAATGTACAGCATATGTATTGGTATTTGAAGGTGTTAATTATATTTTCTTCACCCTACCCTATAACCACATATAATCCATTCCACGTGAAATTGGTATGTGCAATCACAATTAACACCCCTGGACATTTGTCCTGTTGGGTGATACATATTTGCATGTACGTTGATGCATCTGCCCTGTTCATACATCCAAACCTGATGGCCTGTTGCCATCAATCAACCATGCATGTTGTTGGACTGTGTATTGCTGTTCAAATTATGCATGTGTTATGCTCGCTGTTCAATGGTGTGAATATCTGGGTGTTTGGTTAATGGGAATACCAATGCATGCTGTTACAACTAATTGTGAATGGTGTTGTATGTTACTAACCCAAACTGTCATGACATAATGCAAAACATAGGACGACAGGGAAGGCGGGTTCCAGCGGACCCACCTCTCCCACCTCAGCTGGCGAATGCACCTGGCAGTAGTGCCCAGTCCGGACCCTCCTCCGGTGGCCCTGTGCCACCTGCGGGTGGAAGCACTGCAGGGAATGGGGCTAATCCCCCCTCTGCAAGTGTGGCAGGAGGAGAACCACCACTCACCCTCCGTAGCGTCCAGACTGTGGTGCGTAGGGAGATCCAGCAATCTGTTCTTGGGCCACTACGCCAGCTTGAGGCACAGGTGGCACAACTTACGGGCACGCCTATTGCCCGGCCTACACAGCCCCCAGCACAGCCCCATCCTGGGCAGTGAAGGTACAGTAGCAACTGCCCATGGGTGGGGATATCAGATCCACTGTTGCCATCTGTGGGCTCATGGGCTCTGGATATCCAAACATCCATCCCCGTCAATTGTGTAACCCCCCCCACACGTGTCATACACCGCCTCTGTATGCATCTTGTTTGTCTTGTCTGTTGACCTACCCAACCTTCCTCCCCAGCTATACCGACTTCCTTTACCTGACATACCACTCTCACCTGAGGGAAATAAAAAAGGGCACTCTGTACCCACAGAAAAGTACGTCCCATACATAGCTGCCCATTTCGCACACATGTCTGCTGGACATGGAAACTGTCAATTACAATTGGCTGTACAACAAGTATTATTGTTGTCCTTACACCTCTCAGGGGTGGAAGGTATCAAATGTCACACCAAATTACAAATATATGCACAGCTGTTGCTGATGAAGAAATGGGCAGCTATGGGCCTTACCTACATCCCTCCTGCAAAACCCAAGCTTGTTTCCCTACTGTCTTACCCTCTTTGTGACCCCTTTTTCACCACTTTCCTGTCTCCCCATTTTAATTTCTTTCAAAGAAAATAGCGCAGGTGTGCGCAGTAAGCACTTTGCGGTTGTAAGCGGGTGTGCGGAGCTGAACGCCAGTGCGCATGGGGAGCTCGCAAACCAGCACTAACCCAGTTACAACTGCTTAAAAGTGCCTTAGTCACTCTGAATGACAGGTCGTGTAGTCAGTTCAAAAGCAAAATAAAATCCCACTGTCAGTCCCGAACCCAGGACCTTGGAAACAGTAGTCTGCATGATTTACCACTAAGCCATGACTGTTATATAAGAACATTGTGCTACAATAAATATATCATATAATAGTAGGAATGAATGTAAAGGGAATATAGGATGTGTAGTACATAAAGCATGTCATGTATATTTACTGTCAAGTCTAGTGGATTTCTATAATAGTAGTGTGTGAACAGAAACAGCCATGCTAGTTGGTAGCTAGTAAGTAATAATGTCAGTAATTATATATAGATAAATATATGTGTATATATATATATATATATATATATATATATATATATATATATAGTTGTAGGTGTCAGTGTACATACACACTTAGTACAGGAAACAGGAGAGATGAATGGAGAAATGTTAATCTACAACACAGCCTGAATTATGAGAGAGATACTAACCTTTACACTCACAGTACAGTGTCCACAGCATACCAGCATGGTCCCCGCCCTTACAATTTGAAAGGGCAATGCCTATCTCACATACCCTTTAATAGCACTGTCCTGAAATCACAGTGAGAACTGCAATCAGTACACAACTGGCTGCATGCAATCAGCAAATGCTGGCTAACAATTGGTGCAGAGGCCATCACATGGACATATGCAGATACCTACAAAAGCATCCTGTACTCCCAGTCCACGCATGCAATACTTTCATTGCACCGTCTGGAGGCAGAGAGAGAGAAAGAAAGAAAAAATGGAAATAAAAACACAAACAAAAACTACACTTAAGAAAAACTAAGTTGAAGCTGTCATCAGTGACAGTATCAAGCTGGGCTAGCAGCAGCAGGAACCTATACTAACGGTAACGCAACCAGCTGTGACAGGTAATGTAAAGTAACAATTTAATAGTCTACATACTGTGAACCCTCCATATGTGTTATTGGTCTGTATCTATATGTATGTCTATGTGATAAGTTGTGTACGTTGTTTTACCCAAAGGTGATGACTATACATTTCATGCCATTCAGTGTTAGGCCATGATTCTGGCACCAGTTGTCCGTTTCAGTGAGGCCTGTCTGTAGGATGTGTGCGCCAGCTGGTGTATCGACTATGGTGCCTAGTTTGCAGTCATCTGGGAACTTTGTCATCCACAACCCGCCCATGTTTGCTTTCACAGCTGAGAAGTAAATGCCATACAAGAGGGGTCCTAGGACAGAGCCCTGTGGGATACCACTTGTGACTGGCTTTGAGTCTGACATGGCTCCTGCAATGTTGACTTTATGGATTCTGTTGTTCAACCAGTTTGCAACCCATCATGTGACATATGCATTAACAGTTAAGCTGATGAGCTTGTCTATGATGCCTGAGTGGTAAAAAGGGGAAACTCCCATTCTCAGTAATGTAAGAGTCACCTATAAGGGGACAGCAATCTAGACTTTTACAAACATATAGCTAAGATAATAAGAACATTATTCTATTTCACCCAACTTATAGGTAAGGGCATGGCAGCACGTCCAAGGTAGTTATAGAACCACTCTACTCAGCCCTTCTCAGACCAATCAATGAATACAATACCCCCATTGGCATGTATCTAAACAGACAGTTGCAACAGCTGGAATGCCCACAAATGTTTCTTAGCAGGAAGATTCAGGGTATCATCTAAAGGCTCCATCTCTCAGTATTCGGTCTCTTACAGGCTGCTGAGAGGGGGATCTTTGTCTGGCTTACAGGGCTTCCATAGGCCCAGCCCTGATGGATCTGTTGTACATGCACAAAACAAACAGCACAAGAAACACTAGATCCAGTAATCTGAACTTTGCTTGTGACATAAAAAGAACATTCTGGAGAGACAAATATATGTCCCAAGAGATCCCCACACTATGGAATAGGATCCCCTGCCATGCAAAACAGAGTTAATTCCTGAGTCTAATCAAATGAAACCTTGACAATTGGATGGGAAATCACAAATTTACAACTGGTCTGGCCCCCCATGTCCCTTATGGGCAGAAGCCATCAATAAGAAAAGTAATACCCCCTTACAAATCCTTAGTTACCACCCTACTAACTTCCCACTGCCCCACTTATAGACACCCATGATATTTGTGGCCCAAATGGTTTGAGGTGTGTGGCTAGGCTTGTAAGGGCCCTTGTGGTCGTTAGCTTAGTAACAACCTATGAACCTATAGGGAAAGACCTATTCCATTTATCCAAAATAGCGCTTTGCTACCTTACCTTCATATAGCTATACTAGATTACATGCATTCTTTTAAGTCATTTAAGCAGCCAAGAGCTCCATAGCAGTTGCATTACTTATTTCTCTGCTGTTCGCTGTTTGTATCTGCAAACAGTATTGGTAATAACAACCACATCACTGACTTACAGGGACTGATCAACACCTCTTCTAAGTGCAGACTGTTCCTCCAACAGCTTCTACCCACCCTCTTTGCCTCTTCCTAGTTATAGATATGCCATGATGGCTAGGGAATGGGAGATGTTAGATTTGCTCCAGGCATATGTGGGTGTGTTTTGCAATGAAGTGACATTGTATCCAAGGCCGGATCCTGCCTTATGTCCATTGCTTGCTAGGAGAAGGTATGGCCTGCTATAGCTATAACAAAAACAAATAAGTGCATGAGTAGCTAAAGTGAGAAAAACATAGAAAAATGCACCCACCATTTGGCCTAGAGTGATGAAACTTGGACTGTAACCCGGTTGACATATGTTAAGTTAGCAGCACAGGTAGTAATGAGGAAGGGATGGTGAGGATGGAAGCAAGCAGCCTTTATCGACTCACCCATCCTGGGAAGGGGGAGGTGGGTCTATCTCACGACCTGCATGACACCTGCGGGGAGAACTAGGTGCTGCATCCACACAAAATAAGTCTACTGGTCACAAGCTGCCTACAGAAAATAGATCACTGAGTTGGAAAAGGAATCTATGTGGAGATATGCATATTTCCAGCACTAAGCAGCACACACTGGAGCTCAAGGTAGCTGCCATGGTGGTTAGGAGCTCGGCATGAAGGACAGTCTGCTGAGTCAACAAACTGGCCACTTCCTACTGCTCAACCCTCACCTCTCCAGGGAATGAATGGGCTGTAGTCTGTCTCCCACATTGGAAAGTGTCTGGCTCCAGTGCTGAGAGAGGAACTAATATGTCAACGTGGTAGAGGAAATGAAAGCATTGAACATAACCGGGGATGACTGAAATAAGACTGTAATAGACAATGACTGAATTATTAATAAAAATATGCACTAAATCCCATAATACAGCACTGGAATATGCAACTATTTACAGTCACTGTCAAATGTCTTTAATTAAAAATTACCCTTGGAATTTGTCTGCATAGTTCTGTCGCAGCAAGGCAATCTTTAGGTTTGCTTGCATTATTAAAACATGCAAGCATTTAAATAGAATAGATGCTGTATGCAGCTTCCAAAATGTTGGCAGATGTATCCCAGCAAATTCATTTTCTGTTACACTTTGTTGTGAGTAGGATAGCTTTGACAAATACTATAGCTCTTTTGTGTGTGTTGTATGGCAAGAAAAGCCAGTCCAATAAAAGGTCTGCAGCTGAAAGACTCCTGAACTTATGAACCCGTATTGAGGCACAATGGGTCTTTATTTAATTATCTTCTGGACTACCCCCTCACCACTACCACAATTACACACACACACACACACACACACACACACACACACACACACACACACACACACACACACACACAAGCAATGACACATGCATTCATTAGGATACTTTAAATTCTTTCTAGTCTATACTTTGCATCTCCCAAACGGTAAGATTTTTCTATTCAGTATGTTTAATAAGTATTTTCTGCTACACTTCTGGGAGTGGGTGCTGAAAAAGCAAATCTATTTGCTGAAACTTATACAGATGTTAACATTTCCAGTTACAAATAGGCTTGCAAAATTCATATGTATTCCTTGATATTGCAGTACTTCATATATGATGCCCCAGAATACTCTTCTAAAGTTATATGCACTAATGATGTATGATGCCTTTGTATACACATCAAATTATATAAACAGTGACAACCACACTACAGTCAGACAAAAAAAAAAAAACCTGGGATTCAATAACACCTACACTAAGTGTACACCATTCTGAGTGAACAGACAACACAGGCATAGCTCACACCTTCTTCTTCCTAATTTTAGTTATCAAACTGATTGTCTTCCAACTTTAAATATTGACAGGTATTCATAAAGGTTACCACAAACTGTAGACTACACATACACAATATAATCTTTCTGAGAGAATAGAAAGCACATAAATGCGGTAGGAATGTTCTTGAATACATATCATATATACTTATTGTAGGCTTTATTGAATCTGGCCCAAAAAGACTGCTTGTGAAAAAAATAAATAAATGTCAGAACCTTTTAACATAGTGCAACTGAAACATAAAGAAACCAGAAAATTCCTACATATTAAACATTGAGCAGGATTCACAAAGCCTCCGTGTAAGAGATACAAGGCTTACACGGAGGCTGCAGTTAAACAGTGTGACGTCAGCATGTCATGCATATGCATGAGGGCATGCTGAATCTCACCTAAGGCTAACACGGTCCATGGAAGACAGTAGGGGGCGTGTCTGTAGGCCGAGCCCTGCAAGCAGACACGCCCCCAGAAGAGTAAAAGTGCCCAAAGTAAACCCCCACGACAGAGTACATGGAAATGTGAATAAACACAACACAGCACATGCCCCCACAGACTATGAACATAAAATTATATAAATGAACATGTTATATATTTTTTTAACTGTAAAGATGTTTGCCCGTGAGTGCGCTCATTTGCTTGGCGTGCCCGTAGCTCAGCCACAGTTAGCAGTAAGTGGAAAAGCATATAAGAACTAACTATGCAAAGTAAGGCAAAAAGCAATAGCGTAGCGGTAGAGACGTCGGCTAAAGAGCAGGCAGTCATGGTTTGAGCCCCCACAACATCAATTTTTATTTTTAGTGAAATAAGCACGACACAAGTCCCTGACATATATGTACACATATAAAATTATATTTTATGTAAAATGTAATGAAATAGGCCATTTATTTTGAAGAAATGTGAGATAACAAAATAATAAAAAATGCCAGATGTGCCCATAGCTGAGCTATAGTTTAACAAGTTGAGTGCATCTGCCCGTAGGTGAGCAGTGGTTTAACAGGTGCAAAATGAGTGCCCGTAGGTGAGCAATGGTTCAACCGGTGCAAAATGAGTGCCCATAGGTGAGCCGTGGTTTAACACGCTGTAACTGTGTGCCCCTAGCTGAGCTGGGTGTAATATGCGTGCTGACAGCCAAATGAAGCGTAAAGCAGCGTAACCCGTTTGTGCGGAGCTGCGCACCGCACCAACAAGCTAACCGATGGGCAACGTTGAGCAAGCTGTAACAAAACTGCCTTTACACAGACACACCCCCTAGCCTGTCTAGACAGTCATAAAATATAAAAAGCATTGGCCAGGTTTGAACCCAGGATACCATGCACCATAGTCAAGGTACTGAACCACTAAGCCATGACAGCTGTACTTAGAAATGCAGTAATAGCAAATATATAGGAATGAATAGAAATAGGAGCATGACAAAGCAGGTTTTGTGAAGCTGATACAATTCCAGAATGGCCAATCACAGATAAGTGCAAGAAAAACGGTATATATAAGCCCCATAGGCGGGAATACACAGCATAACCGATTGTAGAACTAACTTGCAGCCAGAATGTCAGGAGTAGGTGGGGGTAGTTGCTTCCGAGCACAGAGGTGGGGCATTGAGGAGTCCAGATATATGGTCTGGCTCTTTGTCCACAATCATGAGGCCCAACTCATGCAGGGCCAGGTCCTGTGGGGAGCATATAGGGCTGAGGCGTGGGACCGGTTGGCTCATGATCTCACCAGTGCCACAGGGATTCCAAGGACTGGTGAGCAGGTCCGTCACCACCATGCGGACCTGAAGAGACGTAAGCAGGACCAACTGAACCTTTGGATCCAGGAGGCCCGGCAAATGCCCAACGCCCCACTACTGAGTAAGTTACATTTAATTATGTATGTAAGAAATTAATCTAGCTGATATTATGGAGATGTGTATTCCAATATTACTTTATTTATATTACAGCTGCAGGTGTCCGTTCTGCGAACCGCAGAGCCTATGGCGATAGGCTGGTGCGGTTGCATCACCAGGCAGGTCAGTAATCCTCTCCCTGTAACTGTAAATAAATATAAATGTATGACAGTTAGCAAAAGAGTGTAGTGTAGTCACTAAGTAATAAAATGTGCAAGTAACAGTGTAAGAGTGTTTGCAAGTATTGCTTGATTACAAAAGTGTGTTGCAGTCTGTAATCCAAACAGAAAAATGAAAATGTCTGAAATAAAGTCTGAAATAAAGATGCCCCACCTGTAATATAATAGTACACAACCTGCAGCAGGCTGAAAAGTACAGCTGCAGAAGATGAGCAAATCACATGTGTGAAATATATCCCTGTTGAAATACTGAAACATGACAGAAGTGAGACTGTTGGAAAGGATTGTAATAACTACAGGTAAAACATGTCAATAAAGCCTAGAAGTAAGTACCATCCTGAATTGTAAAATTAAAACAAGTGAGAGAGTTTGAGAAAGAGTTATGAATCCACCAATAAAGTAGTAATAACCCCTGAATAAAGTATACTGCAGTTGGTACAGAATGAAATGAATGTGACAAGCAGAACCAAACTGTGAAATGTGTTCAAAATGTTCCTGCAGCTGGAATGTGTATCCCAAAATCTGGATATGTTGCTCTCAGTCTGCAATATGCAGATAGTATGATTGTCTAAAATACCAAACATCCACAGTTGTCTATAGCTATATAAAGCAAATGTAGCAGGATGATGTAGCTGAACAATGCCAGATATGAACGTTTATGAATAACAATAAAATGTATATTGATGTAGCAGTAACAGTCCTATCACCAACTTGAAGTAGTTATCACATAGGAAACTGTAGGTAGAACAGTAGTGTGTATATATCTGCAGCTATTAGAAATGTACAGCATATGTATTGGTATTTGAAGGTGTTAATTATATTTTCTTCACCCTACCCTATAACCACATATAATCCATTCCACGTGAAATTGGTATGTGCAATCACAATTAACACCCCTGGACATTTGTCCTGTTGGGTGATACATATCTGCATGTACGTTGATGCATCTGCCCTGTTCATACATCCAAACCTGATGGCCTGTTGCCATCAATCAACCATGCATGTTGTTGGACTGTGTATTGCTGTTCAAATTATGCATGTGTTATGCTCGCTGTTCAATGGTGTGAATATCTGGGTGTTTGGTTAATGGAATACCAATGCATGCTGTTACAACTAATTGCGAATGGTGTTGTATGTTACTAACCCAAACTGTCATGACATAATGCAAAACATAGGACGACAGGGAAGGTGGGTTCCAGCGGACCCACCTCTCCCACCTCAGCTGGCGAATGCACCTGGCAGTAGTGCCCAGTCCGGACCCTCCTCTGGTGGCCCTGTGCCACCTGCGGGTGGAAGCGCTGCAGGGAATGGGGCTCATCCCCCCTCTGCAAGTGTGGCCGGAGGAGAACCACCACTCACCCTCCGTAGCGTCCAGACTGTGGTGCGTAGGGAGATCCAGCAATCTGTTCTTGGGCCACTACGCCAGCTTGAGGCACAGGTGGCACAACTTATGGGCACGCCTGTTGCCCGGCCTACACAGCCCCCAGCACAGCCCCATCCTGGGCAGTGAAGGTACAGTGGCAACTGCCCATGGGTGGGGATATCAGTTCCACTGTTGCCATCTGTGGGCTCATGGGCTCTGGATATCCAAACATCCATCCCCGTCAATTGTGTAACCCCCCCCACACGTGTCATACACCGCCTCTGTATGCGTCTTGTTTGTCTTGTCTGTTGACCTACCCAACCTTCCTCCCCAGCTATACCGACTTCCTTTACCTGACATACCACTCTCACCTGAAAAAAAAAAAAAAAAGGGCACTCTGTACCCACAAAAAAATTACGTCCCATACATAGCTGCCCATTTCGCACACATGTCTGCTGGACATGGAAACTGTCAATTACAATTGGCTGTACAACAAGTATTATTGTTGTCCTTACACCTCTCTCAGGGGTGGAAGGTATCAAATGTCACACCAAATTACAAATATATGCACAGCTGTTGCTGATGAAGAAATGGGCAGCTATGGGCCTTACCTACATCCCTCCTGCAAAACCCAAGCTTGTTTCCCTACTGTCTTACCCTCTTTGTGACCCCTTTTTCACCACTTTCCTGTCTCCCCATTTTAATTTCTTTCAAAGAAAATAGCACGGGTGTGCGCACGAGTAAGCACTTTTAAGCGGTTGTAAGCGGGTGTGCGCGGAGCTGAACGCCAGTGCGCATGGGGGAGCTCAGCGCAAACCAGCACTAACCCAGTTACAACTGCTTAAAAGTGCCTTAGTCACTCTGAATGACAGGTCCTGTAGTCAGTTCAAAAGCAAAATAAAATCCCACTGTCAGTCCCGAACCCAGGACCTTGGAAACAGTAGTCTGCATGATTTACCACTAAGCCATGACTGTTATATAAGAACATTGTGCTACAATAAATATATCATATAATAGTAGGAATGAATGTAAAGGGAATATAGGATGTGTAGTACGTAAAGCATGTCATGTATATTTACTGTCAAGTCTAGTGGATTTCTATAATAGTAGTGTGTGAACAGAAACAGCCATGCTAGTTGGTAGCTAGTAAGTAATAATGTCAGTAATTATATATAGATAAATATATGTATATATATATATATATATATATATATATATATATATATATATATATATATATATATAGTTGTAGGTGTCAGTGTACATACACACTTAGTACAGGAAACAGGAGAGATGAATGGAGAAATGTTAATCTACAACACAGCCTGAATTATGAGAGAGATACTAACCTTTACACTCACAGAACAGTGTCCACAGCATACCAGCATGGTCCCCGCCCTTACAATTTGAAAGGGCAATGCCTATCTCACATACCCTTTAATAGCACTGTCCTGAAATCACAGTGAGAACTGCAATCAGTACACAACTGGCTGCATGCAATCAGCAAATGCTGGCTAACAATTGGTGCAGAGGCCATCACATGGACATATGCAGATACCTACAAAAGCATCCTGTACTCCCAGTCCACGCATGCAATACTTTCATTGCACTGTCTGGAGGCAGAGAGAGAGAAAGAAAGAAAAAATGGAAATAAAAACACAAACAAAAACTACACTTAAGAAAAACTAAGTTGAAGCTGTCATCAGTGACAGTATCAAGCTGGGCTAGCAGCAGCAGGAACCTATACTAACGGTAACGCAACCAGCTGTGACAAACGCAGGTAATGTAAAGTAACAATTTAATAGTCTACATACTGTGAACCCTCCATATGTGTTATTGGTCTGTATCTATATGTATGTCCATGTGATAAGTTGTGTGTACGTTGTTTTACCCAAAGGTGATGACTGTACATTTCATGCCATTCAGTGTTAGGCCATGATTCTGGCACCAGTTGTCCGTTTCAGTGAGGCCTGTCTGTAGGATGTGTGTGCCAGCTGGTGTATCGACTATGGTGCCTAGTTTGCAGTCATCTGGGAACTTTGTCATCCACAACCCGCCCATGTTTGCTTTCACAGCTGAGAAGTAAATGCCATACAAGAGGGGTCCTAGGACAGAGCCCTGTGGGATACCACTTGTGACTGGCTTTGAGTCTGACATGGCTCCTGCAATGTTGACTTTATGGATTCTGTTGTTCAACCAGTTTGCAACCCATCATGTGACATATGCATTAACAGTTAAGCTGATGAGCTTGTCTATGATGCCTGAGTGGAGTATTGTGTTGAAGGCCTTAGTCAAGTTCAGGTAGGGTGCATGGACTGCTTTGCCCTCATCAATGGCTGTAGTGACTGTTTTGAAAAAGTCAACCAGGTTCAAAAGGCAGGATCAGACCTTCACAAAGCCAAACTGGGTGGGATCAAGTGTCTGTAGGTCCCCAATATCGCTGTATATGAGTTCCATAATGAATCTTTCCATAGCTTTGCAGACCAGGCTGGTTAAGCTTATGGGGCAGTAGTTCCCAGGGTCAGTAGAGGTGCCTCCTTTGTGGAGTGGGACCACTGTTGCTGCACGCCAGGGTTCAGGTACATATCCCGTAGTAAGGCTAAGGTTAAATATCAGTTTTATATGCGGTTGTAGCTCCTCTTGGAGTTCACGTAGCACACATCCAGGGATACCAGCAGGTCACATTGATGCTGTGTGTTCTGCTTTGCTGAGGGCAGCCCTCACCTGGACATCTGAGATGACAGGGAGGTTACATTCAGCTGTGATAAGTATGTCTTCTTTTGGGGGAGAGGGAGGGGGGATATTTGCACTGAACCTGTCTGCCAGAATGTTGCCAATATCTGTGGGTGCAGTGAATTTTATGTAGTTGTGTACTAACTCTGAGCATATCTGAGGCTTTTGGTCCATGTTTCTAACAAAACTGAAAAAGGCCTTGTGGTCATCTTTAGTGTCCTTGGCCATGTCCCTCTCAGAGTTGGCCTTGGATGTTGTTATGAGAGAACTTAGCTTATTACTAGTGCCGACCACAGATGCCCTTTATGTGATTCTGCTCTGTCCTGCAGTAGCCTCCTTCTATCGTTATACAATTTGTCTTTGGCTGGGGTCCACCAGACAGGATGCTTAACCTTTGTGCATAGGGTCTGTATTAGAATTGTGTGTGCATGTTCCATGCATTCTTGGTGATGTCCATGGGAAGCATTTGCAAAGGGGTCAGCATTGTGGGTTGTGGCTTCCACTGGCCCAGTGGGCTGCATGGATACCATCTCAGTCCTAACAAGTGAAGATCTGTCTATTCACATATATTTCAAAGTAGTCTACTGTGCTGGTGGTGGGATATGTATATCCATGCCGATTATTTTGTGTCCAGATCACACTAGTGGATGACGTTCCACATACAGTACCTTGTTATGAACCCCTAGAGTGAGGTGGTGCATTGGACCTGTCTCAGTGTGCTGACTGATGGGGCTTGGTACTATGTTGTATGGAATGTGGCAGGTATTGTTGCACAGGTGTCGGCTGAGCACTGGTATCTGGCCATGTACATGTGTATCCACCAAGAGACACACACGTGCTACATATGGGAGTAGTAGTATATCACTACAGTTGAGTATCATGTATAGTATGTGTGCCATATTTTGCTGACATCCTGTTTGTGTTCTCTTTCAGGGACATGGCTCGTCAGCGAAATCCTGCCTACTCTGCTGCAGAAGATGAAGAGATACATCAGAGCCTGGTGCGGGATTATGACATACTGTTTTCCCGCACCAGCCAGAATCAGCAGGAGAGGGCTGCACTGTGGCAAGACCTTGTCCGTAGGGTAAATGACATTGGCATGCATAATAGGACATATGAGCAGGTACGACATCACTGCAGTGATTTAATCAGAAATGTCCATCAGCGTGCGCCGGATATCCACAGGCAACAGGTTGCCACAGGAGGTGAGGTGGCCACACATCCCCCCTCACCAGACTGGAGGGGCTACTCCTAAGTTTTGTGGCTCCAGCCCAGGAACATCAACAGCAACACACCTGCATTATGATGGAGGCTGGAGCCACACAGCAACACGACATGGAGCATGCAGGTAATATGCCATATGTACACTTGACTGTTCTGTACACTGTTACTTTATGCATGTGTAAGGTGTGTCCTTGGTATGTAGCTGTCAACATAGTATGTAATTGTGCAGGTGTGATATTGACAATATCAGCAGCTGACATGTGAAAGGCAAATGTTGCACTACTGAACTGCATCATACGCAGTATCAATGGCACAGTTGTGCCCACTGACACTACTCCCCTCATTTCTGCAGGTCCCTCCGGTGTTACAGCAAGGCAGCTCAGCCATGCTGGTGAGTGTGTTTTAACAATACCTATAATAGTCCTGATAGTACTAGTAATAATAGTGTACCTCAGTAGTGCTCTGTGTGTATACTGCGGGGTGTGCATGTGTGCATGTGTGCGTGTGTCCACGTGTGCATGTGTGCATGTGTGCATCACTGGCAACATTATGTAGACATTGTAAACTGTGTTTCCTGTCTTCCTCTCACAGGTTCTGGTGCTGCTCTGGTGACCTGCAGCAGGGAACCTGAATCTGGTGCCACAGGTACTGATAATGATGATATCTGTGTAATGGCACAGGAAGGTGTGTCAGGGTCTGTCATTGGTCAGCCAATTGACAGTACACAGCTGCCAACCCCATCATTGTGCACAGTCATCCTGCCAGTACATCCTATGTCACCAGTGTCCCTAGGTGATGGACAGGATTCAGTGGGCATTGACCAGGGTAATGTGGTATCTGTGGCACATGCTTCCCCACACAGCAGCCATGGGCAGGGTCCTGAGATGGTACCATACAGACAGTTGCCCATGGGTTCACGTGGGAGCATCCATGGGCGTACTGCCTCTGGCACACGTGCCCAAAGAGGTCTGTCAACCTCAGCTATGTTTCAGGCTGTCATGAGAGCATGTCGCACATCCATGACTGACAGTATGAGTGACATCACGGATGCTATCCGTAATTTCACCGATGTCATAGACAGACGTTGTGGGGACATATTACAGCAGTTCCACAACTACATGTCCATGAACCAGGGCAATGGTGGATGGTTGCGGCGTCGACGTGGCTGTATGCCAGCAACAGCAGCAGCTGGCAGTCGGCGCGGATGACAACAGGCACGCGGATGCCCCCATAGTGCCAGCAGCAGCCCCAGCAATGCTGGGTCTGTGCTGTCATCAGACCACCCCAGGAGACCATGTGCACGTGGCTCTGGACAGTCCCAACAGGGACCTGTGTCCAGTCAATGAACACCCGCTTCTGATGACAGTACCCAGTCTGGCTTGGTACTGGATACGGTCCGTAGCACCCCTGCCAGGCACAGGTACTGTGTCCGTGGCCACAGACACTGATCTGTATGACTTGCCAGGTGCAGTCTGTGGCTGTCCACAAACTCCAGTATATGGCAGCCATGAGGTGGAACTGTGTGCATGCATACACACATGCGACATGTTAACACCTAGGACTCCCACATACACGCACACACTACACCAACAGTGCCCCACCCTGTACTGCTGTCCCTCACCAACACACATACACATACATGTCAATTGGTGGTATCAGTGGCAGACTCAGGCATACCTAGTTCACACCTTGTGCATATGATGAAACTGTGCCACCTCCTGCAATCTCTAACATCAGTGCAGGAACAGGTTAACATGTTGCTGATGCACAGGGTGACTACATAGAAGTTTATTACTAGTATCATGTTGGTAACAGTATGGTGTGCTGATATGATTGTGTGTGTATATCCCAGCATGCCTGATACAGTAACTGTATAACTGCCCTGAATTGTTATCTACACCCATAGTAAGTACCATAGTGTAACAGCTGCACATTATTGCATACCGGTGGTAAGGATGTCAACAGATAGCCACATACATAGGTAGCACAGGGGAGAAGGTAATGCAAGTAGTGATACGCAATGATGGACATGTACACTAATGGTGGCATGTTGCCCACAATGACTATGCAATATGGATGTTTGCGCATGTTGATATGTGTGCAGTACCAATGTAATTTAAATTAAATTAAATATTAAATAATATCAGTTTTACCATGGGCATCTGAGCTGTGCATCCCTGGGTACATGTTTATAGTGCCTGCATATTTGCACTGTTACCTACTGGAAGTGGTACCCCTTCTTTGTTGTACAATGGACTACTTCCAGCCCTGCTTACTGTAGCTTTGTTTGCATGCATGTTTGCTTGAGGTTCCCTGGAACACTGATTCCACCTGCAATGCAGATTTACAGAGCTTCTGTAGATTCCTAGTGACATCTGCATAGCGTACTATATGTATGTCAATTTTCCACTTGACAGAACGTCACTGTCTGTCCTGTTAGCATGTACGTTGTCTGTGACACATTGCATATGACTTACCTGGCATTTACCCACGTGTGCAGTCATAAATGCCAGCGCTATGAAATCGGTAGCAGTACACCCACACATACTCACCTTCAGTATGTTGTTCCCCATTGGCCCTATGTGTTGGTAATCACCATGGCAATCACACTACTATGGTAGCATGTGCAAAGGTAACCTGTGAATCACCTCTATGGTCCAGTTGTGGTATATGTGAGTCATGTGGCAATGTCACAGCTGCCACATGTATGCAGTCAACCCTCTCCCCTGGCCAGAAATGTACAACACATGTGTGAGATGCAACCACATAGCCAATCTGGGGACTGAGTACTCTGAACCCAGTACTGCCATACCCTGTCAGGTGGCATGACATACTACAGTGACAACAATACCAGTCTGACATAGACCTGCACTGACAGCAATCCGAACACACTGGGGCATACTTGGAGCATCAGAATAGCATCCTGCCTGAGCATCACACACCTCCGCAGCTGGCACACAGGCATACGTTAAGTCGGAACAGAGCACATGCCACACATGGCACACACATCCCGTGTGCCACACACTCACAGCCTGTAGGGCTACACAACACACCTGCTACAGATGTGTCAGGTACCTCTCTTGGCCGGTGCAGTGGGGTCCCACTCAACAGGCTGTACATGGTGAAGGTCACAGTGATATGCCTGTGGGGCACTATGGTCCACCACATAACACATGCATACAGGTCAGTCAGAGGCATGGACACATATGACTCAGTCATTGTCCATGCCACTATGGATGACCTGAGACGTACCTCCCTGGACTACATGATAGGGAACATAGAAGGGCTCTCTCAGCATGTGGCATGGGCTGGTATGAGCCTGACCTTGGTTGCCATCATACCCTCACCAGGTATGCTACCACAATATGTAGGAAGGGTGTTCTGTGTCTACATTCTGCTCAATCTCCAATGTCATTCATAGGGTATCCAATGGCTGTCAAGCATGTGCTTACATGCTAGGGAAGCCACAATGATTTGCAAGGGGCAGCTTGCACATGTCACCCATGGGCCATTGTATATTGGCGAAGCCCCTTGATACACACGTAGTGCCTTTTGCTGCAGGGCACAGATTACATAGCCACCTCCGCGGGTATCACACGGGATAGGACACTAACAGTAATGCTACACAACACCAGCAGTGTACACCACAAGATGCATGCACTGGACACTGTCCTCAGCACGGTAAACTGCAATATCCGTGCAGTAACAGATTCCTGATTCACGGCTCACAGGCGCAACCCATCACTGCCAGGTTATACCTCATACCATGCCTGTCGTTCCCTACACATGTACCACACATGAACAGTGGGGAGATATCTCAAGGCACCACAGATACACACACCTCCAGGTTGCTGGCACAGCACAAAGCATCAGGGCCTATCCATGTGCAGCTAACAGTGTGTTGGACTGTCTTCTGGTTCATAGCCTGGCACACACAACCCTCCCATACACAGGAAACCCACCTGTCCTCCCTAACAACACTGGGAATATGATGGTCTCTAGATATGTCTTTATATGGCTGGACTGCATCCAGCCAAACATTGTGTGTGAGCATTACTGTAGCTACAACACACTAGCTGAAAGGTTCCAAGCATGTAGTCACTGAATTGCAGTGGAACAACATGTTACCACTCCCACAACAGGTGGGAACATGCAGCACCTGTTCATCGACTACATGTAGACTATATGGCCCAGACCAGATGTGTATCCCCCGCTGTTAGGATGATACCATATACATCTCACACTGTATATACATATACCGCATGCAGCCCCTGCACAATAAGACACAGTCATAATGTTATGCAGTGCAAATACCATTTATTCACTTGAGGCACGTGTCAGGCATGGTAACTATTGAAGGTCACAGGTATATATGTGTATGTGTCACACACATACATCATGTGTGCATTGCCATTGCTGGTTTAAGCAATGTCATGCATTGTTATGAAGAACAACCCACACATGGTCATTTTGTGTGACACAAACACACGTGGCAGTTGTGGGTTTCCAAAACATACCTATCTGTGCTCTGACAGTAGTAATAGGCCCAGTAGCGGAGAGCACTATTGGCATTACTGGGAAATTAGCCCTGTTTGGCTGTACTGATAGTGTGGTGACATCACCTGTGTTTACTGGGGGAATATGCAGCATCTGGTGTATTGCAGTAGTTGCCAAAAGGAACTGTTCTCTCACACTTGCAATTACACACACCCTACTATCCCCCCCACACACACACACACACACTTGCCATTTGCAGGATTTATACCCCTACCTAACTATGTTATGACACGTGAGAGAGACGCATTAGCAAAGCACACTTTTCGGATTACTGGGAGGTTCCTCTTCTCCGGCTGTACTTATAGGGTGCTGACATCATCAGTGTTTGGAAAGGGTAATGTGCATCATGTAGTGTGTTCTCCTGATTGCCAAAAAGCACATGTCTTTCATACAGAATTGCACACACACAAACTCCCCTCATCCAAACACACACACTTGCCATTTGCAGGATTCAAACCCCTACCTAACTATGTTATGACACTTGAGAGAGATGCATTAGCAGAGTGCGCTATTCAAATTACTGGGAGGTTTCCCTTCTCCAGCTGTACTTATAGGGTACTGTCATCATCAGTGTTTGGAAAGGGTAATGTTCATCATGTAGTGTGTTCATCTAATTGCCAGAAAGCACATATCTTTCATACAGACTTGCAAGCACACAACTCCCCTCATCCACACACACACACACACCTGCCATTTGCAGGATTCAAACCCCTACCTAGCTATGTTATGACACTTGAGAGAGACGCATTAGCAGAATGTGCTATTCAAATTACTGGGAGGTTTCCCTTCTCCGGCTGTACTTATAGGGTGCTGACATCATCAGTGTTTAGAAAGGGGAATGTGCATCCTGTAGTGTGTTCTCCTAGTTGCCAAAAGGGACATTCCTTTCATACAGACTTGCACACACACTAACCCCCTCCACACACACTGGGCATTTGCAGGATTCAAACCCCTACCTAACTATGTTATGACACTCGAGACGGACGCATTAGCAGAGCGCGCTATCACATTACTGGGAGGTTTCCCTTCTCCTGCTGTACTTATAGGGTGCTGACATCATCAGTGTTTAGAAAGGGGAATGTGCATCCTGTAGTGTGTTTTCCCAGTTGCCAAAAGGGACATTTCCCTCACACAGACTTGCACACACAACAACCCCCTCCACATACACACACACACACACACACACACACACACACACACACACACACACACACACACACACACACACTGAGCATTTGCATGGTTCAAACCCCTACCTAACTATATTATGACACTTGAGGAAAATGCATTAGCAGAGTGCGCTATCCAAATTACTGGGCATCTGTTCTGCACCTGCAGTATTTATAGGGTGCTGACATCTTTATTTCTACAGAGGTATGTACATCTAGTACTACCTGTCAGGTGGGGGATAGCATATATATGCATTTGCAGCCACCTACTTCAGGGTCAGATATGCACATCGCACTGGCAGGTTATGTTCTATACCATGCTTCGTGATCACAGGATCTGTAACACACAACACAACCAGTCCAGAACACCCCTCCCACATCCAGGACACACACTTTGCTTCCCTGGGAACAGTGCCAGGATATGCAGGTGTTCACATACACCATTCCAGTTGTTAACATCAGGTACAGGCATATTGTGTGTGGGAACTATTCAGGCCTCTACAACATTACCCTACAGCCACTACAATTTGTGGGTCCATGTGCTATGGCAGAACCACTCACCACAGCCACATGGGGGAATACATATTGCACCTGACCATCTGCAACATGGGTACTCACTGTTCCACACCAGAGGTAGACCACCATTGTTGATATCTGACCATACCCACCTTTCCCTGGACATCCATATCCCATCCCCACCCCAGGCAAGGTTGTCACTGCAAACAAACTGTATTTATCACAAGCAGACTTTACACTTGTGAAGACTGGGGTAGAAGACTTCAAAGGACCCATGCTGGGGGGCTATACTGGCCACTCTGCATAATCCTTGACAATTGCATTCTATGAGCATGTGGAAGGTTTGCATTGATCATGCTATCCCAAATATACCCATGACTGCTCCACAACAGGACACCTGTCAGGTGTACACCAGCCATATATGAGCTGTCCAACAGACAGAGTGAGCTAATACATTGCAGAGCTGTAGCCCACAGAGGGAGGACATCTCTGAACAGTACCGGCATGACACTTCAATCCCACATAGTCATCACGACACAGTGTTGACAGTGAAATTGTCCAGACAATGCAGATAAGGCTCCCCTCAGTCTGTTATTGACACCCACTTACTGTTAGAGGTCCTCAGCAACCCTCTTCCAGCACACACCAACAACATGGATGTGGCTTAGCACATTCAAACCCTGGGATCTCCACTGTGTCCCTGCTTGACAGACGCACAGCACATTAGCCTCATACGATGCCTTATGTGACCTACTTTACAGTGGCACAGTAGCCTACTGTACTGGGGAGGCAGACGCCAAGCACACTCTGGCTAAGCTGTCATTCCCTAGGGCAAACAGCCTAGTGTTGACCTCTACACCCATATGTTTAATTGTCAGATGCACATTATTTGTTGCTGATAGACTGTTTGCAGGTCTTTATTGCCATAGCATTCCCTGTTTGTATGAACAACGTGTGTATCTGTGGAAGATGTTTGCATATGGGAGGGATCCACTATATCACGTATGTCTCTGTAGTCATTTAACTGTGTGCACTGGGAAGATTGCTGTAATGTGGTTGGTTCCTGGAATAACACGTACACATACCAGATATGTGTGGCCAACTGCTAAACTGTGATTTGGCCCAAGTGTGTGAGCATGCCCAGTACAGCCTTCCCATGGCATGTTGTCTGACATATGTCTCATTTATCAAAGTGTGCGAGCATGCCCAGTGTGTGCTTTCCATATGTTGAACTCTGCAGCCCACCACATTTGTGGATGTGTGTGGACTTCATCAATATCTCCCGTTTATGGTTGTGTATTGTGTGTCATGTTGTGTAGTTACTGTCCAACTGCTTTGTGTGTGAACACAACAGGGATTATACTGTGCCTGCAGGGTTTGCATGGGATACTTTGCATACAGTTGTCAACATCCTTTCATACTGACCTAACACTGTAGTACCATATAGTGTACTGGTTCAGTACTTTCACTGTGGTGGACAGTATACTGGGCTTTAGTCCTATCACTGCTTTACATTTCCATAGTGAGCACAACAGCCTGGTTAGGGGCCAGTTGTGCACATCTGACCATGTTGCATTATGTTCAGATATGAACTACTGATACCAGGCTTGTCCAACATTGGTAGTGTATACCACAACATAGGTGTACATTGGCAAACAGTAGCAATGTGCCCTAGGCCATATATAATGCTAGTCAGAGAGTGTGTTTGTCCTTCGACACGCATTGTAAGTGGAGTTTGCCATAACATATGTCGTGGTTAGTATACTGTGCCTCCGTCTACCTGTGACATAACAGTGATACCCAGGGTAAACCTACTATCTCCCATCCACTCATCACGATTCCTCTTGAGATGAATCGATGAGTGACTCTATGGATAACCTGTACTGAGAGTTTACTCAGGAGTGGGGGTGGCTTCTGTGTTATGGATCATGCAGTACAGCTTGTCCTATGTATGTCAGTGCTGGGGTTCAGGTCTCTCATGTGCATAGCTCACTGCCATTCAGATTGTACAAAGTGCAGCATGTTCATTGATTCCAGCTTGGACATGGCTTTATACATCAGGTGCAGCTTGCCTCTGGGTGGGCAGTATGGCAGTGTGTGGAGCTGCAGTTTGTTTAATCAGGCAACACATGGCATCTGTTCAAGCTCTTTGCTACTCCTGGTGAGGTACTGTTGGGGACTTTACAGTTGATGGAGGTGTCTGCTGAGGTACATCCCACAGGGGCTATTGTAGTCAATTGTAACACTGATGAAGGATGACTGCAGAGCCACAATGACCTCCCCTTATCTAGATCTGACAACCTTCATGATTAGGTGGGTATATGGTATGTTTCTGTGAACACTACAGCCACATGTTTGTCCAATGCAGGATATCTATCAGCTTGTGTCCCCAGGTCTCTCATTACATGTTAGGTACGTAATGGGTTAACACCTATGTGGTAATTGGTGGGCACTTACTGTATATCCACGGGGGTTGACTATACACTTTTCTGCAATTAGCTTGCTGACATGGCTATGGCACCAGTTGTCTGTTTCTATGTGGCCCTTTTGTGGGATGCTTGTGTCAGCTGGGGGTCAGATATTGTGGGCAGTTTGTAGTCCTCTGCATACATGTTCAGACACAGTCCTTCCATGTTGGCCTGTACCTATGGGACATATATACCAAACGAGGGAGGTCCCAGGACCAAGCCTTGTGGGATGCCACTTATATCTGGTTTGTAGTCTGACATGGCTGCAGCATGTCTGACCATGTCAGTTCTGTCCTTGGTCTGGTTTGCAACCCCTCTACTGACATAGGAGTTTATATTTAAGCTGGTGAGCATATCTATACTGAACACGTAGGGTATTGTATGGAAGCATTTGCAAGGTCCAGCTACGCTGTGTGGACCACATTGCCCTCATCAATGACCTTAATGACTGTTTCAAATGGGTCAAACATGTTTAGGGGCAGGATCTGCACTTAAGAAAGCCACACTGGGTAGTGTCCAGTGTCAGTAGGTCCCCCATATCGTTATGTCTGCAGTACATGCTGATCCTTTCCATAGCTGTGCAGACCAAGCTTGTCAGGATTCTGGGGTGGTAGTTTGCAGTATCGATTCAGGCAACACCTTTGTTGAGAAGGACCACTGTTGTTGTACACTGCTGTTTGGATACATATCCTGTGGTAAGGCTGACATTGAGCAGTAGTGTGATTTGGCATTCCATTCTTCTTGGAGTCCATGTTGGACTCAGCAAAGGACACCATCTCATACTGTTGCTGCTGTGTGTTTTGCTTTGTAGATGCTGGCTGTTACCTCAGCATCTGCAATGTCAGGGGGCCAGCAGTCTGCTGGGATAGATATTTTGCATTCTGGGGTTGCACTGCACCTGTCAGGTTGTATGTTGGCAATATGTGTGTGTGTTTGGCATGTTGTCTGTAATATTTGTGTGATTCAGAGCATATCTGTGAATTCCCAACACGGTTCCTACCATCAGTTAAGTAAGCCTTGGGATTATCCTTAGTGTCCTGTACAATTTGTATCTTCATAGGTTCATAGGTTCATACTAGGCTATCCACCCTAGGGCATTTGTAAGCCTAGCCAGAGTGTGTGTGTCTTTCACGCCTTGCTATGTGAATATTATGGCCATTTATGATTTACTTTACTGTGCCTCTGTCTGGACATGACACAGTGAAGACCCCCAGTGTACATCTACGATCATCCATCCACTTGGCAATATTCCTGTTGAAGAGTGTCAGTGAGGGGCTCTGCCTAACATGGAGTTGGATCCTGTTCCAGGGTGTGGGGAGCCTCTGGGTTATGTATCTGTCCCTCCAGCACATCCTATTTCATTATGTGTTGAGGTTGACATCTGTCACTCTCACAGCTCCAATGGCTTTGATTTTTCTGGGGTGGAACATGTCCATTACTCCTGTGTTGGACATGGCCTTGTACAACAGACATACAATGCCTCTGTGTAGGCAGTATGTGACTGCATTCAGCTGGGGTGTCTACAGCCATGTAGCATATGACATATATTTGAGACCCTTTATCCTCTTGGTGAGGTACCTTTGAGGTCTTTCTAACCGCTGCAGGTGTCAGGTAAGGTACATCCCAAATGAGGCATTGTACTAGATTATGGGTCTGATAAGAGAACAGTACAGGGGCACAATGACCTCCGTTGACGTAGATGTGAATCCTTTCATGATACGGTGTCCAATATAGACAGTCTTCCTAGCCACATTGGCAATGTGAGTGTCACATAACAGGTTACTGTCCACTTGTATCCCTAGGTCCCTGATTACTCCTTCCATACATAATGGTTTACCACCTATGTGGTGATTTGTGAGTACCTTGTTTGGTATTTGGTGGGACATTCATACTGTCTAGTGTCTTCAGGACGTCTGGGTGGGGTTCCTGTGTGTGAGAGTTTGGTCTGTAGCATGCTACAGACTGTACAGCAGTTTTGACTATGGTTAGGTGCACATGGGTGGTCTCTTATGCTTCGTGCATTGTCAGTTACCTGGACATATGGGTGTCTGTGCTGCATATGGATACTCCCCCTCCTTTTATGTTTTGGTCCAGGTTTTGGGGCCATAACGCATGATATGAGGTATAACCTGGTAGTGCTGGTGTGCTGTCAGTAGGCTTGCAGTAGGTTTCTGTCACTGTACAGACATCAATGTTCTCCATACTGGGGAGGGCCTCAGGGGCATGCATATTGTGGTTTACACATCTGGCATTGGTCAGCATTACCCTTATGTTTCTTACCACTTATGTTTTCTAGGGTGGTGGGTTAGTCTTTTCAGCCTTGCCTACGTATGGCTCTATGGAGGTGGCAAAAGCCTTATCCAATATCCAGACTCCCAGGGGTAACAGGTGCAAGCCATCCCTGGAACAGCAGCATGGCTTGTCATGCATGACATCCCAAGCAGACAGACATTAGATCCTCTTGGACTGACAGCTGTAATTGTGCCACCTGTTGAAGCTGATCGTTCTGTGTTTGTACTGTGGCATCATTCTTGATGAGGGTAGGATGCTGCAAATGGCCAGTGTCATACCGGCCTGGAGTACATACTCAGAGAGCTCATCTATGTCTCTTTTCATGTAGTCCAGGGAGGTACATCTCAGGTCATTCACACCAGCATGGACAATGACTGCATCATATTTCTACTTGCTTTGGGGTGACCTGGGTACTTGTGTTATGTGGCATATTGTAGCAGCCTACAGGCAGCTTACTGTACCCTTTCCCTTGTTCAGTCTGGTGAGTGGGACAGCAGTGTGTCTGCCTATAGAGTCACCTATTACAACTGTATCAGGCATGTTGTTTATCCTTCTGGCCTGTGACTGTTTGGCACACCAGCTTTGTGTACTATGTGTTGCATGTGCTATGTTTGGAGGTTGTGGTTGCTTGGGGTCTGCTTTGGAGGCCTCTGTTGGTGTGGTGTGTTTGTAATTAGGGCCTCTGGGAACGTTTTTCTGTGTTTATGTGTTTGGTTTGCAGTTGTGATAGGTCTATGTGGGACTGGGTTTGTGGTGTGTGTGGTTACCTTCTCCTCCTGACTAGTTTTGACAGTACTGAGTTGAGGGAGCTCAGCCTCCGGTTTGGATAAATGGTTGCATCTCTCACATATATTTGTATTTATTGGGGGGAGTTGAGGGTTGTCTGTGTACTTGCGGCAGGTGTAACATTGCCTCAGGATTCACAGATTCTACTTGTTGTAGCTGGCCTTAGTGGATTGTATGTGTGGACATATTTTATTGCCATACTACTGATCAGTGATTACTTCCCTTTTTATGTTTGCTCTATCATGTAGTAGCTTCCTCATTCTCTTGCATGGTTTGGTAATGGCTGAAGTCCAGCATGCCAGATGCCTGCGTGTATGGCATTGTGTCTTGTTGTTATTTGTGATTGCATAATCCAAGCATTCCTGGCTGTGTTCATGGAATGCCTGTATAACAGGTTCTGCGGTGTGTCCCATATTTTGAACCTGCACAGGGCCTTTAATGGATTCACATCAGTTTGCAGGGGTGCAACTTATGCTTTACACATGTTTTTCTGGCCAGGGACTGTGGTCAGGATGTGTATATCCGGTGTGATTACTCTATGGTCCGGTCTTACCAGTGAGGGATACACTTCTCATCTTGCCATCCAGTACCCATGTTGCTGATTATCACATCCAGTATGCTTACCCCTCTTGTGGGAGTGGTACGTTGTTCCTGGGCATTTTGGTTTATGAATTCTAGGAACTTTTCTCCTACAGTGTTGGTGCTAGTATAATGCTCCCAGTGTATGTCTGGATATTTTCAGTCAACCAATATAATGTGGTTTGGGGGGCTTGATATATTCATGTATTCCAACATAAGCCAGGTGCAGTTCCTGGTGTTAGGATGGTAGTCTGTAGCAGGCTATATACTGGGAAGCAGTTTTAGCCACTGTTACTTGACCATGGCTAGTCCATGCTGCTTCTTGTTGTGGTACCAACATGGGGGTGTGGTTATCCTTGACAATTATTGCTAGTCACCCTCCTTTTGTAGCTTGTTCCATGTTTTGAAGCTGTACAGCACAGTATGAGGTGTAACCTGGTAGTGTTAGGGTGCTGTTGTGAGCCTTGACCCAATTTTCTGTTACATGACAGATATCAACATTCTCCATACTGGGTGTGTTTACACTGCACGCATCTTGCTCTTTAGACTTCTGGCATTGGGTAGCATTACATTTAGGTTCTTATCCCTTGTGGTACCTATGGAGGTGGGTTTGTGTTTTGAGCCTTACCTATTCAGGGCATGCTGTGGGTAATGACAGCCTTTGCCAGTATCCATGAGGCCTGGACTGATAGGTGCACGCCACCCCTAGCAGGTGGAGCATCATGTAATGCTTAGCATGTCATCCCAGGCTGGCACACATTGGCTCCCCTTTGACTAACTGCATTACTTCAGCCAATTATTGCAATTGATCGTCCCATCGTCATATTGTAGCATCATGCTTGGTGAGGGTAGGATGTTAGTCAGGGTCCTCAAGTGTGCATATAGTACATGGTGTTACATTACTTAACACATGGCATTCATGTCTCAGGTGGTGCTGCATGGCTGCCTCTGTCAGATGCACATATTACACTCCCTGTACATGTTTGAGAGCAGGTTATGTCATATTAGGCATCCATGTTATTATATGAGTGAGTCAGAGAGGGGTATCATTCCCAGGGTTCCTGCTGAGCCAGTGTATGTGCTATGCGTTGCCTCTTTGCCAAGGCCAGGGCATACTGGGCACGCCTCCTTCTGCCTACTGGGGCAGGCTCAGGTTGTTCCTCCTCTGAGTCACGCTCTGCCTGTGATGGCCTTGGCAATGGTAGGGGGCTGTTTGGCCCGGCCCTATGCTGGTCCTGCTGCAGCTGTTTTCGCAAGATCATATTATGTAGCATAGCACATACCATGACAATTTGGGCACATGTAGTTGGTGAGTACTGCAAGGCTCCACCAGATGTGTCCAGACACCGGAACCGTGACTTGAGCAGCCCAAACACACACTCTATTACATTACGTGTTTGTGCGTGTGCCTCATTATGGCATTCCTGTTCAGGTGTGTGTGCATTTCTGATGGGTGTCATCAGCCACGGCTCCAGTGCATAACCTGCATCCCCCACTAGGTGTCCGTGTGGGATGTCCCCATTGGCAAATGTCTGGTACAGCTGCGTCTGTTGGTTCTGTGTGTGAGGCGTGGCCTGCACAGCTCGACAATTTGCTGCAGGAGGTCTCTGTCCACTCTATAGTGCTCTACTATCTCCAGCTCATGTAACCCATGGTAGGTGACCCTGGGCCTGTACACTCTTCTCCGTCTCCTCACTGTGGGTTGTCTGGAACCATCTGCATTGTCACCACCCTCAGCAAGTCGCCTATGTCTCCTTATGACAGCTATGGCAGCCCCTAGCATTTCTGCTCTGAGTTCAGCTTTTTCAGTTTTCACTTCTAATAGCTTACTCCTGTCTTGCAGTGTCTCTTGAGAGATACATCCTGCACTGCTGTTTGCAGAGTTTTAAGTGCTTGGCTGAACTACTATTCTGCCTGTGTAATTGCCTGCTTCTAATTGTTTTCACCTGCTAGCTCCAGCAGTATTCCCTGCTAGCTTCCTACTAATTCTGTTGCTTCCTTTTTCCTTTCTGTTTCCTCAGGGGGGGGCAATGTGCATACCAGCAAAAACACGCTCACAGTGGCTTACACGCGCGCACACATGCTTACACGGTTCAGAATCTGCTTATTCGGGTTAAAACGTGCGCACACCAGGGCAAACAGTCTTGCAAGTCTGCCAACAGGCTCCCACATGCTCAGTCTGCCCTACACGTGCGCACACTAGCGCAAACAGTCTTACAAGTCTACCAACATGCTCCCACATGCTCAGTCTGCCTTACACGCGTGCACACTGTCCTACCCGTGCCTCATGGCGCACACACGTGTGCATCCATGCCCAACAAGAAACTTTGGTGTAAGTAACAGTGTACACCTTCCATTTCTTGACTTTCCCATGCTTATCTTGTGGCACTCCTCTTTCCATGATCTGTGTCTGACATCTGTCATGTAACACTGACCTCCAATGAACTGCATTTCTTTCTACCATTCCCCCCTGTGATGACACCTATCTCCTACTCTATTCCTCCCCCTTATGTATCTCTTACACTACTCAGAATGTGCTCATTTGCTATGTGACAGTGTAATTCAGTATCCTAACACTCATTTACATCAGATTGCCTACTAATGCTTAGTTACATGTCTTAGACTCAGCTTCCCCCCTTAGCAACCACTAAACAGTGGCCATGTTGTTTTTGGTCTGCTGGTCCCTGCATTGTAAATCCATGTATTGCATAAAACCCACATTTGTGGGTTTATAACCTTCATTTTTATGTCTTATATAGCGCAGCCCATTTGCGCAGGGCTGCGCTGCGTTTAAACACCGGCGATCGCCGAAAAAAAAAAATATTTCTCATATTTGCATCGAGGTACCTTGCCAATGGCCACATATTTGGCCATTGGCATGCTGCCTGACACATATGCACCCTTTATTTGGAGCTGACATGGCTCCATTGTGATTTTTGCAAAAACGTACTCAGTTGTCAAATGAGTACATTTCTCCAGCTAAAACGGCTCTTACATGGGCTGCTTTCTGTTTCGTGGATCGCTACTCTACCTCATTTGCATGCCTTTCGGCTGCAAGTGAGGTATTTAGCATATCCATGCCCAGTCCGTGTAACAGACGTTTTAGCTGGTCTCTTACAAAGAGTTTCGGGCTGTTCCTGGATCGTGAGGCTTTGGAGTCTTACACGTCTCTTACACTCCGTGCAAGCCTTCGTGAATCCTGCCCAATATCTTTGTCCAGCTGCAAATAAACACAATCCATTTATATTTTCTTCATTATATTATACAAATCTATAATTTTATAGTGACTATCTGTCAAAGTTTTACCTTACAAGTTAGGGACAAAGTAAAAATTAATTAGTGATAAAGGCCCCAAATGAAGGCATTTTTAAAATACTGGTACTATTAAAAAGTTGATTGAAAGAGGCTATGAACTAACATGCATTTTCTGCAGTGTAAAAGTATATAACTGTAATGATTAATGGTATTTGCTGACTAATCCACCACGTTTTCTAAAAATATACAAAAAATCAGTTTTAGGAAGGACAGAGCAAAAATTTCAACCCCAGTTAGGGATGTCCGTAAAAATTAGAGACGATTAAAAGATATCTACTGGTTTGTGGGACAAAAATCCAAAATCAGAAGAATGTCTTTGAAACATGCTATTGTTTGCAAAATAATCAGTAGAGAACATATCCATTTTGTTTTTAAAGACTTGGATCCATGTCAGCGAGGTCATAAGAAAGCTGAAACATGCATGTCCACTGCTAGTGGGGTTTGACTTTATTGGCCTGAATGTATCCAGAAAGACTTAAAAAGAAAAAAGTCATGGAATTGTATATATCCCATGGGCCTCTATTACAGGAGGTTTAAGGTATCAAGCAGTGAAAACTCTAGCTTGGCTAGGTCTTTTTTGTAGTTTTTACTAATTGGTTTGTCTGTGTGACCTTTTAACTCTTTGGTTTTGATGTTATTTGGGATATTTTGCAGACTCCTTAACTGTTATGGACATAGCTGGGTTATAGATCCAGTGTTTCTAAACTACAGCCAAACATTCCACTGATGCTGTGTTGATGAGGTTAAAGAAGGCTGAAACATCCATCTTTATAGCTAGGGAAGGTTGGCTTTATTGGCCTAACTGTATCCACAAACACTTAAAAAGAAAGAAAAAGAAAAACTCAAGGATGTTCAGAAGCCATATTGCTGAAACACTTGATGTGCTTAAGGGATAATTTTCATATGCTGTATCCCATGGGCCTCTTCTATTACAGGAGGTTTAGGGTATCATACAGTGCAAACTCTAGCTTGGCTAGGTTTTTCTTGTAGTTTATATATATAGTATTATATTGAGTGCAATACCTTTATTTTCTACTCTATTCTCAGATGTGAGAAGAGTCTACGTTTGATCTTGTAAACTCTCTACATTTATTGTTAATTGCAACAAACTATTACCCAAAGTGTCTTAATTTCAAATCATAGCTAATTTTGACATTGTTGAGTTTTGCTTACTGTTACCAGGGATATTATATTTTTTCTACTAAACTACAATTTCTCTCACCTATCTCTCCTGTTCTCCAGCTTTTTGTCCTGAACTATCCCTTGTGATTACACCTGGTGGACACCTAGACCTACACTAAATCTAAGTCAAGCTCAGCCATTTGCTTATAGCAACTATCACAAACTCTGCTGCCTCAATCCTTCTCGGAATTAAAGCAAGCTTATCCCAGAAGAATCCAAGGAAGTACGTCTATGTTGTTAAGCCTTGAACTACTATAGTTTTTAAGCCCTGATAGGTGTACTGAACGCTCCCTGCCAGTTAAGCCAGCAGCCTAAACCCCTCTTATCTCTATATCTCAGCTATTCTCCCTCATCTAGCCCCATGATTTACTATTTCTCGCCTCTCCCTTCAGTCCAACCCAGTACAGAGATTGCCCTGGTGGGCCAAGGTGCACTTCAGCATCTGTCCACTAGATGGCATCTTCTCCTCTCTTATAGTGACTTCTTTTCACTTCTTCTTATATTTTCTTATTTCTCTAACTTTTCTTTTCTCTCTCTCTCCCTTAAAACCATTACAGCCCACTATAACCTACTATTTCCAGGTCCCCTCTACTTACCCTTCTGATATTCTACACTCCACTGATAGGTTCTCCATCCTCTGCTGCCCTCCTTGCTTCTGGTTTCTACCCGCTCCGTTCACCCTGCGGGCTCACTCCGCTCCCCTACCCTGCCCCCAAATCGCACCCGCCCCCAGCACCTCCACCTTTATTACCCTATAACCACACCCACTAACATTTCCAGTCCAATCAGTCTCCAGTATTGCAGACACACCCATCCCCTACTCCACCCTAATTAACCTCATTCACCTCTCCTAGTATTCCTCACCTAGCCAATTAGACTACATTACTATCTCAACACCCACTCCAATACTAAATCCCCAGCAAATCCTTACACAACTATCTATTCCTCAACACTATTTAAGTACTTACCAGATCCCCTACATATAAACCTCTCTCATTTCTACACTTTCTTCAACATCAACTTAGCACCTCTAATTACCCATAACTCAAAATGCTCTCAAAACCCTCATTCATCTCCTTTTTACTACTTTTACTTCTTAACTTAACATACTTTCATTACCTCACCCAGCCAAGTAATTCCTACCACTCACAATCCTTCCATGTAACTAACCACCTTACCTCCTCTCTCTCATACTCTAACACCCCAATATCTCCCCATCTATTTCCTATAAAAAAACTTCTACTTTATCCATATAAACTAGTCACCACTCACAATCTACCCCCATAGTAACTGGCAAATCCTTCATAATCACAATAGAACCTAATCTTTGCTCTAAACTGTCCAATTACCTCTCTAACCCAATCCTACACCTGATTACCAGTCTAATATCAGGTGATATCCATCCTAACCCAAGCCCCCCCACCTCAACCATTACAGACAAGAGCATATTACTAACTTCTATAAACTCCCAAAGTATAGTTAACAAAATCCCAAACCTCCATGCCTGGCTCATACATAATAAACTTGACATCTTAACCATCTCAGAAACATGGTTAAAATCCCATATGAAAGACTCTGAAATAACTCCTCCAAACTATTCTATCATTAGAAAAGACAAGTCCCACAAAAAAGGGGGAGGAGTAGCTCTCCTCTACTCATCCTCCCTGTCAGCTACCCCCTATAACAAACCTACTCCTCAATTTAATAATGCTGAACTTCTCTTAACACTACTTCAAGTTAGCAAACACAACACATATGTATAGCTTCCCTATACATCCCCCCAGGGGATAATATTTTCACACTCGAAGACATCCTTTCCTGGCTCTCCAATAACATTAGAAATGAAACCATAATCTTAGGCGACATGAATATTAACTGGGCCTCCATTCAGTCTCCTACAAACCCACTTAACATTAACCTCTATAATTTCTCACAGCTAATCAACTCTATTACACGCCCCTCAAAAAACCCCTCTAGCAGCAGTATTCTGGATTGGATTTTAGTCTCTCATCCCCATTATTTCTCCGACAGTGGTACTCTTCCCGACCCTCTTAGTGACCACATACCCACCTTCACTCATCGTCTCCCCTTACTCCTACATCACACTCATAATTATATTACTGTCTGTAGCCAAAAATACTTTAACCCAACAACCTTTTCTAACTCTCTAAAAGCAATAAACTGAAATTGCCTAAAAACATTACCTCTAGATAACGTAGTTGCCCACTTTAACTCAACATTCTTAAAAATGCTAGACTTCCATGCTCCCTTAAGGACAAAGAGAATAAAAATCAATACTGCCCCTTGGCTTACCAAACACACACTAGCAACCATGCATCACAGAGATAAAGTCTGGGCACACTACCTGAAAAATAAGACTCCTATCTTACACAATGAATACAAAACACTTAGAAATAAAGTAAAAAAGCTCATCATCTCTGATCGACAAAACTACTTCTCCATCCTCCAAAACAGTAACAAAACAAATCCTCAAAAATTCTGGAAAGGTATCTCTACTCTACTTAACCCCAGCAAACCAGGCACCCCCACCCCGGACCCTAACGCCCCTGATACTGACTTAGCTACCCAATTTAACTCATTCTTTATTGAATCTATTTCCAAATTAACCTCTTCATTCTCTAACAACACCACATTCTCCAATCTACCCCCATCCTCCCATACCAACACTCCACCTGCGCTGCTACCACTCCCTCACTCTCATCCACTAACTTTCCACTCTCCACCTCCCATACCAACACTCCACCCTGCGCTGCTACCACTCCCTCACTCTCATCCACTAACTTTCCACTCTCCACCTCCCATACCAACACTCCACCCTGCGCTGCTACCACTCCCTCACTCTCATCCACTAACTTTCCACCCTCCACCTCTCCTCCTACTCTCACTTCCTCCCCATCTTCTCTCCCCCCAACACCCCCTCTCCTCACTCCCCACTATTCTAATTAAAACCCATACCCACTTCTACTATAAAAAAACTCCTTCAGAAACTAAAGTCATGGACTAATGCTCCTGATAACATCCCTTCTTACTTTCTTAGCATAGCTGCTGATGCAACTGCCTACCCCATTAGCATTCTAATCAACTGCTCTATCCAGGAAAGTACAGTTCCACAAATCTGGAAAAAGGCCTTTATCATACCTTTACATAAAGATGACAACAATAACAGTGTGACTAATTTCCGCCCCATCACAATCCTGTCTCCAATCTGTAAACTCCTAGAAAAGTGTATCCAAATTCAACTCCTACCACATCTCTTAGATAATCACCTACTGACCGCCACACAACATGGTTTCAGACCTGGTCACAGCACTATGACAGCCCTCCTCTCCTTCCTTGAAACTGTAAACAAAGCCCGGGACTCTGGACTTATTGTCTCTACCCTACTACTTGACCTCTCTAAGGCCTTTGACACTATATCACACAGCCTGCTTTTAACAAAACTCTCAAAACTTAACCTATCTCCTTCATCCTTGAACTGGTTCTCCAGCTACCCATCAAATAGATATCAAGCAGTAAAATGGAAAAAGGCAACCTCCTCATTTCTAAATACCTCAAACGGAGTTCCCCAAGGCTCCATATTAGGTCCCTCCTCTTTAACATATTCATAAATAATTTCCGTAACTCTTTCCCATTCTCAAACATTATCCAATATGCAGATGACTCAACTATTATCTGCTCGGCCTCATCTATCCCTACACTCCTCAAGCTTACTCAAGATGCTTTTTTAACCACAGAGCAATGGATGAAAAGAAACCACCTAGCACTAAACGCCTCTAAAACCAAATTAATGGTGTTCACCCCCTCTAAAGTCACCTATTTCGATAGTAACACATTCTCTATTACTAGTCAAAACAACACACCTTTGGAACTGGTCTCAGAGACCAAATTACTTGGTGTCCAAATTGATAACCAGCTCAAATACAACTCCCATATACAACTAAATATTAAAAAAAAACATCAAAAACCTGGTATGCTCTATCGGCAAAAGCACTACCTTACACCTGCTACTAAAATCACTCTTTCTACTTCCTTTCTTATCCCCTCACTTCTCTATGGAGCACCACTTCTAACTAACATACAGTCCTCACTGAAAACACAACTCTCCTCCTGCTACAACAAAATTGCCAAGTTCGCTACCAGCCACAAGTCCTCCACCCACCACCGTTCCTCTCTCCAACAACTACATTGGCTAGAACTACCCAAGCATCTCACCTATACTCAACTAACTCTTGCACACAAGCTAATTTTCAACCCCTCCCTCTGTCCCTCCCTGTCTTCTACCTTTAAAATGCATCTACCCAATAGAGTATTAAGGTCTAACAACCAAAATCTATTAGAAGTCTACAAACCAACTCGTCCCCCAGGCAAAAATCTTCTATCACATGGTTTAGCATGCCTCTGGAACTCTCTACCTCCATCAATTTGTATCCCCTCCAACCATTTTACTTTCAAAAAATCTCTTCATTCAAATCTAGTATCCCAGTGGGAATGCTCTTGCTTTCACCCCACATAACTAACACTGGTAATTTCCATCTTCCTTTCCTTCCCCTATTTACACCTGCAATATTCCCTTAGAATTCCTCCTATTTCATACACTCTTAGTGTTATTGTATCCACTAGAATACACCACGCTGTACCCCTTACGTGTAGGATTCCTGATATGTAACTGTACTTCTCATTAATTACTTTGAAACATTCCTTCTTTGTTTGTACCACCTGTAAGCTACATCACTAGTTTGTATTATTTGTAAAAGTTTCATCTCTAGTTTGTATTAGCTGTAATGTTTCCTCTACTACTTTGTAATTGTTTGTTTGAATCTTTTACTCGTGTATAATTATCATGTTTAACCTTTTGTAACTTTGATTGTTTGGAGCTTTTCTCCCCAGGACTCCATTGAAAACGGGTTCTTCTTGGCCCAATGGACTATCCTGGTAAACCAACTGCAAATAAATAAATAAAATAAATATATATATATATATATATATATATATATATATATATATATATATATATATATGTGTGTGTGTGTGTGTGTGTTTAACCTCTTACTATATACATGTACTCATCCATTAACACTTGCACATGAATGCACATACCTGCACATACAAACACTCCACTTCAGTGTAATTTTCACAAGCTTTATCCTGTAGTCCAGGATTTACTTCCCTGTTGAGAGACCCTTTGATTCTGAGCAAGTCACACAGCCAATAGTGTACCCAGGCTGCCCCTGAAAAGAAGCTTGTATTTATTGGGTTTACCTGGTTAACAAACAAATAAAGTAAAAGTAACAAAACAAATCACTTAGTAAATAAAAATATGCTTGATTGCATTCCTCTCTGCCATGTACCATATGCTGTAGAAAAACACTAAAGCCAAGGGAAAACCAACATGAATTAAAGCAAAACCCTTTGTTGGCAGTGGTACACCAAAATCCAAGCTGAATAAATAAACTAAAAACACAAAGTTTTTGAGCGCTTTCGTTCTTTTTACTATACTATAAAAGAAAAAAAGAAAGGAAATGGATGATTGTAGAAAGTTAAGTACCATGGCCAACAAAGGGTTTTGCTTTGTATACCATATGCCTTTTCATTGTGTCCTTTCTTTCTTGACCATTTCCTTTTCTAAAGTATGCTGCTCTCTTGGGCTTTGCACATTCCTCTGGGATACCTACAGTTGTCGCACAAGTTTCTGATAAAAACAATCACATGAAATTTAACAGGTTTCTGTTTCAATTAATCCAACTTGTTGAAATGGCACTTTGATGAACAAGACCACTCTTTAAATTAATGAAATCAAATTCAGGACACAAGGATTTGTAAACTGAGGCTTAAAACGATAGAACAAACATACATTGTTGAAGTAAAAGTGGAGAATAAAAGGCAATGATATATTATAATTAATAATAAGAATTACAATGTCATAAAACATCTGTGAAAGA